>NW_027644508.1:0-17135 GCF_032717465.1 Coenobita brevimanus
TGTCCACCCTTGAGAGTTCCCAGAATTCTTTAACCGAGTTAACTGAACCTGCTTTGAGGGGTAAATTAAATTCTCATGATGAAGCTCCTCTTTTGAGCAGTAACGTGGGTGACACTCTCATGAGTTCATGTGCTAATTTCCTGTCTGATGGTTTTGTCAGTCCTCTGGACAGTAATGACAGGAAATTAGTTAAAATATATCGTAATACAGGTGCTTGCCAATCCCTTATGCTGACCAGTGTTCTTGGCTCTAATGTTAATTCCTCTGATGAAACTGTAATCTTACAAGGTGTAGGGAATAATTACTTTTCTGTCCCTCTGTGCGAAGTGAATTTAGAGTCTGGTTTTGTTAATGGTTCCGTTATGGTTGGGTTGGTTGAGACACTCCCAATGTCAGGTGTACCTTTCTTACTTGGAAATGATATTGGTGGAAGTCAAGTGTGTCCAGCTCCTCAGTTGTCTTGTGAACCAGTGACTGCGACCCAGGATTGTTATATCCCTGATGTGTTCTCTGCATGTGCTGTCACTAACTAAGTCTAAAGTTACTGGTGACTTAAAGGATAATCATGATGATGATGTTATCCTAGCTGACACTTTTCTTGCTAATTTGGACCACTCACCAGATGAGGCAGTACCCCGTAGTGTTGATAATTTGTCTCGTCAAGAATTGGTTGAGTTGCAGGTTGCTGACCCTGAGTTGAAAGGTCTAGCTAACTCTGCTTGCAGTGAGGAAGAGTCAGCTGGTGCTTCTACTTGTTATTATATAAAATCAGGAGTACTTATGAGAAAGTGGAGACCCCCAACAGCATCAGCCGACTGTGAATGGGAGGTTGTACATCAAGTTGTCATCCCTCGTGTTTGTAGGCAGGATATCATTAGAGTGGCTCAAGATTCCAGTTTGGCAGGACACCTTGGAGTGAGGAAGACTGTGGCACGCATTTTTGAAACACTTCTACTGGCCAGGTATCTTCAGAGATGTTTCCTGGTATTGTAAGTCTTGTCACACCTGCCAAGTTGTGGGGAAGTGTAATCAGGACCGAAAAGTTTGCACCTCTAGTTCCCATTCCTCCTTTTGAGGCGCCATTCACCCGTGTGTTGGTGGATATTGTGGGCCCTCTTCCTAAGACTTCTTCAGGATTTTCTTATGTGTTGACCCTGATTGATATGGCTACTCATTATCCTGAAGCCATTCCACTTAGAAATATCTCAGCAAAGAACGTGGTTAAGGAAATCCTAGGGTTCTTCACCAAGTTTGGTCTGCCCAAGGAGGTACAATCAGACTGGGGAAGTAATTTCATGTCAAATGTTTTCAAGCAGTCTCTGAAAGAGGTGGGCATCACCCAGATCACGTCTTCAGCTTACCATCCCCAGACCGAAGGAGCGTTGGAGAGATATCATCAAACACTCAAATCGATGCTCAGGAAATACTGTTTGGAACATCAGAAAGACTGGGATAAAGGTCTTCCATTCGTTGTATTTGCCGCAAGAGAATCTCCAAATGAATCACTGGGCTTCTCACCCTTTGAACTACTGTTTGGCCATGAAGTAAGAGGACCCCTTAAGCTACTCAAGGAATGCTGGCTGTCGGAGGAAGATGACGTCAACCTGCTGGAGTATGTGGATGAAGTTCAAAGAACGGCTGTCCACTGCTTTACAGCTGGCGAAAGAGAATTTAGGAGCTGCTCAGGAGAAGATGAAGACTTGGTATGATAAGAAGTCCAGGTTATGCCACTTTCAGCCAGGAGATCAGGTTTTGATTCTGCTACCGGTGCATGTGGGCAACCTCTTCAAGCCAAGTTTAGTGGTCCTTATTTCGTGGAGAAGAAACTCAGTGATGTCAACTATGTCATCGCCACACCAGATCGTAGAAAGAACAAGCAACTTTGTCACATCAACATGCTAAAGTAATATCACAGGCGGGACGAAAATAACCCAGTCTGTACTGTAACTGTTCCACCCGAGTCTGGAAGTGAAGTTCCCCCATGCAGTATGAGCCTGAGTGATAGTTTGGGGAAGAATCCTGATATCATGAATGATCTCCAGACTAGCTTTCTCATCTAGCTCCCGAGGAAAAGCAGGAGTTTTCGGCATTACTGCAGGAGTACCCGCAAGTGTTCCATGCCACTCAAGGAAGAACCACTGTGTTGATGCATGATGTTGATGTTGGAGACACCAAGCCAATTATACTGCTTCCTTACCGTGTGAACCCAGTGAAAGTTCCTCTCATCCAGAAGGAGCTTGGCTACTTGTTGGACCAAAAGATGATTGAGCCCTGTCAGAGCGAGTGGAGTTCTCCTGTCACTCTAGTCCCTAAGCCAGGTGGGTCACAGCGGCTTTGCATCGACTACAGACGTGTTAATCAGATAACCAAAAGAGACACTTACCCTCTCCCTCGCGTGGAAGATTGCATAGACAAGATCGGAAAGGCTAGGTACATAAGTAAGTTTGATTTGTTAAAGGGATACTGGCAAGTACCTATGACTGAACGTGCTAGGGAGATCTCATGTTTTTTAACACTAGGAAAGACTTTTGCATGTTCTGTAATGCCATATGGTATGAAGAATGCACCAGCCACTTTTCAGAAGCTCATGAATGTTGTAACAGAGGGTTTGGCAGGGTGTGTTGTTTATATTGATGATGTATTAATCTTCAATGACAACTGGAAAGATCACCTATGCCATGTCAGTAAATTTCTTGAGCGTTTGGTTCAGGCTAATCTTGTAGCTAATTTGTCAAAGTGTGAGTTTGGTCAAGCTAAAGTTCAGTACCTTGGATACGTAATTGGTGATGGACACGTTGCACCACCAGGGGCTAAGGTTCAGGTTATAAGTGATCTTTCCAGACCTCAAAGTAGGAAAGAGCTACAAAGATTTTTGGGAATGGTACGTTATTACAGGAGATTTGTTCTTAACTTTTCAATTCTTGTATCACCACTTACAGACCTACTGAAAAAGGGAGTTAAATTTGTCTGGACCGATAACTGTGAATCCTCTTTCAGTAAACTTAAAGCTATCCTATTAAGTCAGCCAGTGCTCGCTACTCCAAATTTTGCTAAGCCTTTTAAGATGGCTGTTGATGCAAGTGATACAGAAGCTGGGGCTGTTTTGCTGCAAGAGGATGATCAGGGTATTGAACACCCTGTATCTTATTACAGTAAGAAGTTCACTCCACCTCAAAAGAACTACTCCACTATTGAGTAAGAGCTTTTGGCCTTGATTTTGGGTTTACAGCATTTTTCATTTTATTTGTGTTCTGGTTTTGACCCCATAGTCATTTATACCGATCATAACCAACTGAAATTCCTTAGTAAGTTTAAAGATAAAAATCAGAGATTGACAAGATGGAGTCTACTTCTTCAGGAGTATTCATTAGACATACCACATGTCAAGGGGAAAGAAAATGTTATTGCAGATTGCTTATCTAGACTTTAGACAGATTGTTTTAGAGTAATAGCCTATGATTTCATCATCCTTTGTATAATTCTAACGTATAGTATGCTGCATGTTTGATCACGATTCGCCTCGTGGCTTCCATAGTGACCAGGCTTGCGTGTTCTACCTCACTCCCCCCTTCTCCCCCTTATAGTAGAGTAAGTCGTTCTTTCTGTTGTTCAGAGCAGGACTGTCAACTCTTCCTCCCTTGTGCCTACATTTCCACTCCTTCTTGCAAGTTGAATCAAGTTCTGCCGGCCCCTATATAATGAGCTCAGTCTCTGCATTATTGCCAATTAGATCTACTCCTCATTTTGTTCACATCCCTGTCCTCCCCTGTATAGTGTATTATTATTTTTGTGAGTGCTCAGGTCTCCAGCCATCTAGCTGCTGTATAATTTGAGTATAAGTGTTGTTACCATTTTTCATGTACTGTATGGCCTAAGGCGTTAATCCGTAGGCCTGGTAAGGTTTTTTGTGATTCATATAGAGTTTTTAATGTCAGCCAATATTAATAATATTTTGTATCTGTAATAATATATCTTGCTTTAACTGAGCATTATCCGGTTTTCTCATTTATCAGGGCTGACTTAGATAAATTTACTCTTGCTAAATTCATGTTAATAGAGGCTATTGCAGTTAACCATATATGTAACCTGTTTTGCCATTACATTATCCTTATGAGTCCTGAACGTTTAGTTGTTAGTTTGAGCATTAAACTTTAAATTGTAATTTTACCTAACTCTTTTGTTTTGAACCTGGAACTTTGCGGGACAGTAGTGATTTTAGTATTCTCATTTGAAGTGTTCATTATCTCTCTCTGTTCCATAACAATATATATATATATATATATATATATATATATATATATATATATATATATATATAACCTCTCCTGTTTTTCTTCATTCTTACCTCGTCCTCCTACCTCCGGGTGACTTTACGCTCCGTCTTCTGTCTTTCTTTCCTTCATTCTTTCCTCTTTCTTCTGCCTGTGGGTGACTCGACACTGAGTGAAAAGCCTAATGATTTTCCTGTACACTAGGAAATCGTTTACTATGCTGGGTAGCAACCGTATAATCAAATTTTGGCGCCTGGTGGTTTAGTGGGTTGATTCGGCGCTCCAATCTGATTGAGACGGGGAAGGTTTATATCCGAGGATGGTTGGGGTCTATTGCTCAAGTAATGCCACACAGGGATGAGTGAGGCTGGTCACTCATCTTAAATGTCAGGACCAACTTGCCTAGTCCCGGGCTCCTACGCTCCTCATGGGGCAAGGCAGGTTTGGATGATGGATGGATGGATATATATATGTATGTATAGATTGGATGGATGGATATATATATGTATGTATAGATAGGCAGATAATGGATGGATGAATATATATATGTATGTATAGATAGACAGATAATGGATGGATGGATATATATATGTATGTATAGATAGACAGATAATGGATGGATGAATATATAAATGTATGTAGGCCTATAGATAGACAGATAATGGATGGATGGATATATATATGTATGTATAGATAGACAGATAGATAGATAGATAGGTAGGTAGGTAGGTAAATAGATAGATAGATATACAGTGAACTCTCACTTATCCAGCATAACTCAGCGAACTTTGTGCTGAGTAAAATTAAACGTCGGATAATGCATAATACCCCCCTTCGGTTCAACATTCTGCGTGGAGCTGGATATTGTCTTACTATTCATCTTAACCCTCTATCCTAAAAACTTTCCCCTGAGTAAATGATTAAAATCAAGCATAAATATAATACAGTATTGATACAGGAGACTCAGGAACACTAAATTCTGCTCAGGGGTGCCTCCTTCCTACTCCTATATAACCAGGGAAGATGGGAACCGGAGGAGAAAACGAGCTTCACCCGCCTGTATCCAAGCACCTACCCCTCCCCCATACCCCTACCGAACCCTCCTACTTCACCAGTCATTCTTAACTAGCAGTTACATCTCAAGCTCACCTCATACTTAAAACACACTACTATTACACAAACATAAATCAATATGATATACAAAAAGTATATACTATAACTATCAACACGCTCCAGCAAGAAGTTAATGCATTACAACGTTGAGACTAAAATAATATCGTAAACAACAGCCACCTTAAGCCTCATGCGTTGGTATCGCTGTAAATTTTGTTCACATACAAACACAAACAAACAAACATACACACACATTTACACAGTCATACATAAGCACATAGACACACATATGTATGCACATTCACGCCCACACACAACATACACAATCAAAAGTACATACACGCAGAGACAGGAACACACACACACACACACACACACACACACACACACACACACACACACACATATACAAACATAGATACACACATACACACTAGGAGACGACACAATCAAACAAAATCACACATATGCAAAGCCACACACACACACACACACACACACACACACACACACAAATACACAAGCGCACAGACGCGCATCCATGCACACACGCACATGCACGCACGCACGCGCACGCATTCTCACACATGCACGCATGCACACGCACGCGCAGAGAAACACACACTCAGGAACGTACCCGTGCACATGCTCTCTCTCTCTCTCTCTCTCTCTCTCTCTCTATATATATATATATATATGTGTGTGTGTGTGTGTATGACGGCTAAAGAGTTAGCAATACTGACAGGCAGTGACATCAAAGTGAGTGACAAAAAAAATGCATATGCAGAGAGAGAGAGAGAGAGAGAGAGAGAGAGAGAGAAGGAGAAAGAGATTTGTCTTTCTATCCATATGTTGTCAGTCGGCGTAATTCCGTAAGGGATGGCCACAAACAAATCACCTCCATGTCGTCCTGTCCCCCGCCATTTAACTGCTCTCCCCCCAGCTCACATCTCCCTCTCTCAAATACATCCCTCCACCTCGTCCTCGACCTCCTCTTCCCTCTTCCCCCTCTACTTCACTCACATAATGTAGGCTACTCTCCTCGTTAGCTTCTCGCTCTCTATCCTCTCTACACGTCAAAACCACGTCAATGGATTTTTCCAAACACTTTCTATCACACCCACATCCACACCACAATGTTCCTTCACTTCCTCATTTGTCAGTATGTCTCCCCATGAAACTCCATATGCTTCTCTCAAATAACTCGTTTCCACAGCTCTCATTCTTGGCTTGAGTCCTTCTAACAAGGTCCAAGCTTCACATCCATATGTTAGAATTCGAATCACAATACTAACATTGCAGCAACTCCTTCACTTCTATGCTCACTTCCCCATTAATTTCTTACCACTGTATTCAAAGGAACACACCCTTCTTCCTTCATGAACCCTTTCAAGCACTTCGTCCTCCAAACTTCCATCCTTACTCATAACACTACCCAAGAACTTAAATGGACTCACATTTCGCATTTCTTCATCATCCAACCTCACTGTACATTCAGTGACTTCATTTCTCTCTTAGGCCATAACTTTACTCTTCCCTACATTCACCTTTTGATTCTGTTTCTTACACACTATGAAACTCACTGTGCCTTGCAGTTCCCCTTCGTCTTCACTTAACAATATAGTATCATCTGCAAGCAACACTATAGGAAATTTTGAAAGTCTGCCCTCTCTCATTAGCCCTCCTCAGGTAGACCTTCGCTTTAGGTAAACCTGGGTCTGGTAGACCCGAAATTAAACAAGGTCAGAAAAGATATTTATGACAAATCCAAACATGGTATGACATTCTTCAATGTATATGCAATACAGCCATGTAAATAAACTTAATTTTTTAATTCATTATATATTTTTTACCAATTAAAGAAAAAAAAACTTAGAAAAAAAAGTACCTTTTTTAATTATTCAGGGAAAAAATGAAAACAAAATCTGATTGTAACTTTCTGTGGTGCAACTTGCAGTAGCATCATGGAGCTTCATGGTGTGATGCTGGGGGTGCCTGAAGCTGCGACCATATCTGAAATCAGGGAACACAAAGTATGAGTAACAATTTTTTTTATTTTTTTTTTCTGTTATTGTTTTTTTTTTAATATATGATGCATCTCAGCTTATATATACCTCGCAAAGTGATAAACTGAAGTCTATGATGCTGCTCTTACCTTCCTCTACATGCAATTGTTGCACAAGGGCTTGCAGTGCTCCATGCACATCGGCTTCCTGCAGGATATGCAGGTGTGGCCTATCTTCCTGTCCTTCTTTGCAGGACAGAAGAAGCACCTCTTCCTGGACTGAGGTGCACTTGGAACGGCAACTGGTGGGATGTTCAGGTCAGGGAACACAGTCTTGATGGTCTGCTGAGTTGTCCTATGCATACCTGGGAAGGACATGTGCTCTTCAGCCCAGGGTTTGACGAGATTCATCGCCAACTCCAGCATAAACTTCCGGCGATCCATGGGGGTGCCACGTCTCTCTGCCATTATCTCATTGAAGAGGATGTGAGAACTGACATTGGCAACATTGACAATGGCATAGAATATAGCCAGTGGCCATCTTTTTGTCATGTGGCTGCAAGACATGTATGCACATAGTTGATCAAAAGAGTCTACTCTGCCCTTTGTTTCATTGTAATGCAATATTATTTCAGGTTTTCCCTTTGCCCCTATCTTAGGTTGATCATGCATGGTGGACACCAGTAAGACATACTTCTTTGACTTTGTCTTTTTTTTTTTAGCAACATGTGCCACCAATGTCATGTGCTTGTCAAAAGCATAGGCGCTCTGACCTACCTTCATTTCAGAAGGCTTGGCCAACTCTGGCGGGATTTCCCTCTTGTTGGTGCGCATTGTGCCAACATAAATCAAGCCATGGTTTTCAGTGAGGTCCAACGCCAGTGGCACTGATGAAAACCAATTATCACCAGTGATGTTGCAGTTTAACCCACTGTAAGGCTGGCAAAGGTCAACTGTTACATATTGCCCCAGGCCAATTCCAGATGGTGGTTTTGTCTGCTTGCCCAAGTACAGCATAGCATTCAGCATGTGATGTGATGATGAATCACAAATCATTATCAGTTTCAGACCATACTTTGCAGGCTCGTTTCCAATGTACATACAGAAGGCACACCGGCCTCTGAAGGCAACAAGTTGCTCATCAATTGTGATATTTTCACCAGGAGAATAATGTGCCTTACAGTTTTCAATGAATTTTTCCCACAGCTCTCTAATGGGGGAAAATTTGTCTGTTTTCACTCTTTTGTCTCTTGTGGTCTGGTCATCAGAGCGCAGAGCGCGCAGAAGAAAACAGAATCTGCACTCACTGAACGCAGCTCTGTACATTGGACAGCCACTGGTGGCACTAAATATTTCATTTGTGGGTACGTGGTTGTACTTTTTCACTGCAGTCATGGTTAGGACTCCAATCAGTGACATAATTTCATTGTAAAATGTGTTGTCAAAAGTTGGGTCCTTCTGGTTTGTAAATTTTCTTCTGAGGTTTTCAATGCAGGCATTTGTTGATGTGACAATGAGGTGTATCATGTCATCATTTATGAGAAGACTGAAACAGTTTTCTGGTTTGCTTGTAGGAGTGCCACTTGGTACAGTTGGTCCTTTTGTCACTCCATGGAGAATGTTCCGTCTGGGTGTTCTTGTAGAAGGTCTTGCAAATGCCTTGGTAGACCAGGAATGTCCATTTTTTTCCTTCAGTTTGTTTCGTATGAACTTCACGATAAGATCATCATTTTCATCCTCATCAGATGCAGACACATCTTTGGAGAAGGAAGCAGCTGCAGGAGTAGAAGGTTGTGTAGCAATAGACGTAGATGTTGCGTAGAGGCTGCTGTAGATGTAGATGTAGCGGGTCGAGTGTGAGACTTCCGTGGTCTCTCCTCTTCATAATAGTCATCGTCGTCACTGTCAGTCATTTCAGGTCAGTATTCTTGACGATCATCAGAGTCATAAAGTTCCTCAGTAAGTAAATCATCATCAATATTTTCATCATCACTTGAGTCACAATGTTGTGTGCCACTTGGATCTGGGAGTGGCTTACGTTTTCTCTTTGATGCCATCTTCACTGAGTTAGAGTGTCTTTATCTGGAAAAAATAAACATAAAAATGTACAAAAAATAGCATGCAAAAAACATAATAAATATGAAAATAACAACGAAAAAAGGTAAGAATAACACAAAACCCCCCTACATAAATAAGGTAGACCCAGGTTTACGGGACCCAATAATCTATCTATCTATATACCTAGGCTGCTTCCCCCAAGGAAAGGGAGGTAGCCGAGACAGGACGACACACTCGACATTTACTCATCCATTTAAACACATTCATTCGCATCTTAGCCCCAAAGGGGAGAACGGACAGATCCTCACTGCACCACACCACACAAGGGTCAACTGCGCAATGGACTCAGTGACATCCGCAGCAGGGCCCAACAACAGAACTGGTTTACCCCTGCCACATCATAACAGACCCATCCCCTTACCCGCACCTGACCTGACTAGCTGATCAGACCAAATGCGGGAGAATATCCCCTCAGGGCTGCATCATCACTTATTCATTCACAATTTCTCTCCATTTATTTCTGTCACGCACAGCCACTCTTCCTTGCTCAACAGACATCCCTCTCGCATCCAGCACTCTCTTCACACTGTTCATCCATCCTATTCGTGGTCTTCCTCTCAGCCTTACACCTCTCACATCAGATCTAGTTATCTTTTTCACCAATCGCTCATTATCCATTCTCTCCATATGCCCAAACCATCACAACACCCTCTGCTCAACTCTACCAGCCATCTTCCGAACAACTCCAGTTCTCCTTCGCACTTCATCATTTTGCACCCGATCCATATGCGTCACTCCACACATACTCCTCAGACACCTCATCTTCATTACATTCAAGCTTTTCCTCTCTGTTACACCCATATTCCATGTTTCAGCCCCATATAATGCAGTCGGTACCACAACACCCTCATACAGCCTTCTCTTTACATCCATTCTAAGTGAACGACATCTAAACACTTTTTTCATTCCTCCCAGCACCTTTCCTACTTCATTTATTCTAAACTTCACTTCTGCATCTATTCTTCCATCCACAGCAACATGTGACCCGAGATATTTAAAACACTCTACCTCCTCAAGCAACTCGCCATTCAAAACTATATTCATCCCCCCTACCATCTACCAACCTCGTATACTTCATCACTTTACTCTTATTCTCATTTACTTACAATTTCCTCCTTTCACATACCCTTCCAAACTCCTCTACCAACTGTCTCAATCTCTCCTCTGAATCAGTCACCAGTGCGGTATCATCTGCAAACAGCAGCTGCTTCAGATTCCACTCTCCACCATCAACATTCACCAGACTCAGACCTCCACCTAAAACTCTTGCATTCACCTCCCTTACAACAACATCCATGTAAATATTAAACTACCAAGGCGACATCACACATCCCTGTCGCAACCCCACTCTCACGGGAAACCAATCACTCACAGCATTTCCCACTCTTACACATGCTCTACTATTTACATAAAAACTTTTCAGTCCTTTTAGTAAGCTACCATCAAGTCCATACAAACTTAAAACAGTCCACAAAGCCTCCCTATCAATTCTATCATATGCTTTCTCTAAATCCATAAATGCCCAAAACACATCCTTACCTTTCCCTAAATACTTTTCACATACTTGTCTCACAGCAAACACCTGATCCACGCATCCCCTCCCTCTCCTAAAGCCACACTGCTCCTCACCAATCACTCCCTCTGTACCCTCTCTAACTCTCATAATTAACACTTTACCATACACCTTACCTACAACACTCAACAGACTTATTCCCCTAAAGCTAGTACATTCATACTTATGACCTTTGCCTTTATACAACGGGACCACACAATCACTTGCCTAGTCAACTGGCACCATACCTTTCACAAAGCACACATTCAACAATCTTACTAACCAGTCAACAAGAGTCACTCCACCACCCTTCAGGCATTCCACAGCACACCCATCCATACCTGCAGCTTTCCCTGTTTTCATCTCCTTTACTGCCTTCTCCACTTCCTCCTTCGTGATCAAAGAATCATTCAACTCTCCCAACAAATTTATTCCTTGCATCCTTCCATCAACCCCAATCTCAGCCACCCTTTCCTCCTCTACATTTAACAATCTTTCAAAATACTCTGCCCATCTCTTCCTTAAAGCACACAAAAAAAGGTAGACGTGGGTCCCACGGACCCAAACCCCCCCTACACCGGAAACGGGCAAGAGCTCGAAATTGCCCTTTCACCCCTTACATTGGTACAAAAAGTCAGGCAGCTATTGGGGAGTACAGGGTTCCCCGGTGTTTAGAAGGTAGTGAACCTAACAAACTGGGGGGGTTGGTGGGTCTCAGAGACCCGACACTACCTAAGCAGGAGCCGTTCCAACATCCACTGCCCTACCTAGTACCTCTGTTATAACCCCATCCATATATAGATTGAACAACCATAGAGATATGTCATCCCTGCTTCAATCCAGCATTCAGATAAGAAAAGGTCACTCAGTTCACTATCTACACGCACTGCAACCTTAGCACTCTCACGTATACATTTCACGTCATTCAACAACTTCCCATTTACTTCCAAATTCTTAGTATTTTCCACATTCCTTGTGTATCCACTCCGCCATATTATTTCTCCAAATCCATGAAGGCCGCATACAACATCCTTTTTCCCTTCTTTTAGGAAACTTTTCTGCTGAAGACCTAAGGATGTGAATATCTGATCTACACATTTTCCCTTCCTAAAACCTCCCACTTCTTCTCCAACCATTTCTATTCTATTTTTTTTTCCCCTAACTCTGTCAGTAAGTATCCTACCGTGTATATTTCCTATTACACTAAGCTTGAGACAAATGCCCCTGTGATTACCACACACTTTCTTTTCCCCCTTTCCTTTGTACAGGGGAATAATTATACCTGACTCTATACGGGACTCTACTTTCCTCCCAGGCCAATCTGCACGTCTTGCACATCCATTCTACTACTATCTCTCTCCCATGTTTCAGCATTTCACCACACACTCCATCAATTCCTGGGTCATTCTTTCCCCATTTTAACTTTTCTTCATTGCTTCCACAACTTCACATCCTACTGATTTCTACCTCTCTTCTCATATCCCTCCGTCCCCCAGCCATTCCCCAGCCACTTAAACTCGCATTACTTTTATTCTCTATGTTCAACCAATTCTTTTAAAGTGTTCTCTCCATCTACTCACTTTTCTCCCTTCCTCCACTAGTAATCTACCATTTATATCTTTCACTCCCCAGCTAACTTCTTTGGTACCCTGTATAACTCTCTCATTAATACTCTTTGCAGAACAGTTTCTTACATTCCCTCCACTTTACCACTCAAACTCCTTCCAAATTCCTCATCCACTCTCTTCTTACTCACTCACTAATCTTTTTTACCTCTCTCTCTCCTCCTCTACACTACATCTCTGTTTTCCCTCTCTTCATCCTCTTCCACGCCCCTTTTTCTCATCCACTCATTATATGCTTTCTTCTTTTGTGCCACAGCCTGTCTCACCTCTTCATTCCACAATGCTGTTCCTTGCACCCCCCTTTCGTCTTCTCTTCACCCCACACACCACATCCACATGCTGCACAGATTTCTTCTGCGAATATCTTGCACACAAGTTCTACGTCCCCCCATCTTCTCCAATCCATTTCTAATATGGCTGATAAATGCAAGCGTGTTGGTAGTAGTGCTTCTGGCTCATCTAGGACGCAACATGCCATCTTTTATGGAACAAAAACTCCAAATAATATAGCATGTTGAACGAGATGATAGTGCAGTGATGGAGATTATTTGGGATGAAAAGATCAACTGTGGAGACAATTGTTAAGGATAAAGGAGCATTTTCTTAAGCATGTGAAGGGTGCTGTGTTCATGAAGTCAACCATCATTGCCAAAAACGTGGGCCTATTATGGAGGAGATGGAGAAAGTTCTGAGTGTGTGGATAGACAACCAGATCACCAGCGCATCCCTCTCAGCAAGGGGCTGATACAGGAGAAGGCCATAAAATATTCCAGAACCTAAAGAAGAAATATCCTGAAGAAAAGGATGTGAGAGTTTAACATGCAAGTCTTGGATGGTTTTACTGCTTTTTTAAATCACGGGCAACCTACATAACGTGAGAGGTAAAGTGGTGGAGACAGCTGATGCCGACACGGTAGCAGCGAAGGAGTTCCCGTCTACTTGGCAGAGGAATCACCGAGGAGGACGGCTACCTCCTGGTGCATTTGTTCAATTATTGCTGAGCCTTCAACCTCCTATGCTGAGCCTTCAACTTCCTATGCTGAGCCTTCAACCTCCTATGCTGAGCCTTCAACTTCCTGTGCTGAGCCTTCAATCTCCTTTGCTGAGCCTTCAGCCACATCCGTTCAGCCTGCCCCTTCTCCCGAAAATCCCGACTCGCCCACTGCTCTCTCCTCACCCGCATCTTCCAACTTAACTCCACTCCTCCACCTGCCTCCTCCCACTATCCTGCAAGTCCTGCTAAGTGTCTGCCGCCCTTAGGTGAGCTACAGTAATGTTTATAAAATAACTCTGTTACCGCTTATGTCCATTGTGTATTTACAATTAACAGAAACAAAATGCAATGCTTGCCACATCCACATCTTCCCAGGTGGCACACGTTCCATTATCTTTCGTCGGTAGTAAATTGGCATCGGACAATAGCAGGAACAGAGCATTTATATTATCATAATGCAGTATAAACTGCTTAAGAACATTTAAAACCCTACCAGCGAGAGATCAGTGAACAGTACAGTGTTTGTTTTGTACGTACAACATGACTGTAAGGGATTTTCATTTTGCTAACAAAAATCAACTCGTGAACGGCCTCTTGGAACCAATTATGTTCGGTGAAGGTTGAGGTATTTCCGTATACTGCGGGTAGAGACATGAATGAGTAAATATGGTAAGGGTGTAATTGGATATATAATGGTAGTAAATTTCCTGACTATATGGGAGTATAACAATGATAAGGGGTAAAATGCTGTAATGGAAGCAGTTGGATCCAATAAGGAAAGATATATATTTACAGTACATGGCCATGTTAAAATTCAATGAAAAATTTACAACTATTGCTGGGTGTAATGATTAGAAGGTTATTACTGTATTAACCCTTCGTTAATCCTAAGTAGGGTATTCAAACGTATTGGTTAGTCCGGTGGGGTGTTACAACACTTAAATACAAAAATACATGTAGTGTTACTATCTATCTATCTCTATTTATTGCCAGACAACCATAATCCCGTAAAGGGTGGCCACTTGACACTGAGTTAGTTGTTTTACACGAAGGGGCACCAAACCTCCACAAACCCACTTGTTGACACGTAGGGAGCACGTATGGTTTGGTTATATGGTTACACCAACAACCAGCGTTCACTAAATGGTTTCTTGGCTTACAGGAAACCATTTGGTTTGTCACTCAATGTAAAGCTACCTGTAAAGGGGAAGAAAAGGAGTAACTAACGTGTAAAATATATTCATACTGCCGCTTCAGCATATCTCTGCAATCACTAATGAAAAGATTGAATGCCTTGTAGGTGGTGTTTACTAATTTATAATCAATAATATACAATAAATTATAATATCTCAGTAAAAAAAATAGCAAATGGACTCATATCTCACTTGTCAGGTAAACATGCACGGGAAAAATACATTTTGTGATTTTTAAAATCAGTATAATGATAAACAATAAGCAAAAATAAGAAAAAAAAAATCTTTATCAGAAGATGATCTAAATGGTTAGTTTGATGAGGTGACTGGACACTCCAGGGGGGGGGGGAAGTGCCCCTCTATCTCTCACTATAGCAAAGGCAGGACTAAACCAATCCACATGCTCACTCCCCTCACTGAATCAGGAGAGTACTGGAACGGAGAGAAATATTCGAATTACCGGCTAGGAAATATGAGCTATTAAAAAAACTTGTGGTGCCAAAACACCCCACCTGACTGACGAAGAGTTAATGTAATAAGCAATTAACAATGCATGGAGCATGTGATAACTATAGTAATTGTAGGAACAAAATAGTCTATTATTCTTCACTAGTTCTTAGTTGAAGTTCATTATTTAGGGTTAGTATTGAAAACTATAATAATACGCGAATAATGAACATACAGTGATTGAGTACACAATAGCTAATTTCACAAAGACTGTCTTCGAGAGTGATGTTTCTTAGTTATTTATTAACTTCGGCATTTATATATATATATATATATATATATATATATATATATATATATATATATATATATATATATATATATATATATATATATATATATATATATATATATATATATATATATATATATATACTACCGTATTGTTCTTTATGTTGTACTGATTCTCCGTTCAAGGTTTATGTCTAAATCATCATTTACCTCTGTTTCTTCTGCAACTCTTTTCACTTACACTTGGTTCAGTTGATACCGCTCACATCTTGTCATCTCTTTACTACTTAACCTGTACCATGCTAGCAACTCAGATATATGTCCTCTTCAAAAACGCTGGCGATGTAGATCTACGTCCTGCAGCACTAAGAAGTCACTGCAAAGCAACCAAAGTAAAATGGAAGGTAATATCGTATCTACGCTAACTTCAGACATTACTCCGCTAAGCTTACACCACTGATTTAGGGTAGAGCTATGGCAGGTGAGTAAGTCTTAACAGGCTCAATGACTAACCTTGAAAATTTCAGTGGTCGAATGGTACCAACCTGACTCGAGTCAACCAACTTTCAGGCATTGGTGATTACTTTTATTAATGCCAGGGATCTTATAGTGATGTATTAAGCCAATTTACCCACAAAATAAATCCGAAATCGGTTCACAAGCTCACAGACGCTCTAATTTCTCAGGTAACCTCAAAGATTTCATGGGCAGAGTTCCTGACCATCCCCTTTGCTGAACTTTTTTCTCAGTGTCTCAGTTACACAGCAGCAGGCCAGCATGCTCTCCAGTACAAATTTTCTCTATCCATCTTCACCAAACTACATGCACAGTACACACTACACTTCCTATTCAAAATTAACCAAAAATGGCGTTGATTCACCTTGCCTCGGAGTCCCCCGCAGGGGACCATAAATGCCCCCGCCATCTGCCCCTCTCCCGGTTGACGACTCCGAGGTGCCTGGAACCACTGTCCTGACTTCTCTTCTTCTTCATTTCTGCAACATCTAAGGTTCTTCATCTAACTCTTCGCTCTGTCGAGCACCACTTCTCCTCTAAACCTCACCTTCTCTTCTTAATTGAGACTGAGCTGTCTGAGGCAACTGACAGCAAACCCATTTCTGTATCTTCCTACTTTCTCTTTACTTACTTCAAAGTCAAAGGTGGCTGTTGTGCATATGTACACAACGGCTTATCTTGCTCTTGTGTTCCTGAACCTGAGTCTTCAAATTCTCCATTCTCTAGCTTCGGCTTACCTGTCATTCTCTGACTAAATACAGTATATCTGCACTGTTTACATATCCCCTAATTTTACTGACTATGAAAAGTTCTTCGACTGTATATCTTACTTCCTCGATGGAACAGATTCTGTCCATTTCTCCTTTCTCTGAAATCTCCATTCTAGGAGATTTCTACTGTATGTTCACCAGCACCTTTGGATCTCCTCTCCTTTCACTGACCCACTTGGTGAACAAGCCTACTTCTTTTCTATCCTTAATGACCTAGAGCAGCTTGTACAGCACCCTACC
>NW_027644509.1:0-4995 GCF_032717465.1 Coenobita brevimanus
AAGCCTATATCTTGATGAGAAAAGAATAAATAATTTGCCTGATGCTGCAGTTTTAGCTGATGAATATGTTCTCACTCACAAGAGATATTCTAAAGAAAAAAGGAAAGCTGAGAGTAAGTACGTTGCCTCTACTCAGAGTACAGGTAACAGGAAAGAGAATAAAGATGATGTTTCTCAGGAAGTAAATACCAGCTCCACCTCTAGATTTCAGAAAAGTAAATGTACTTATTGTAGTAAGCTTGGTCATACTACGGAGAAATGTTTCAGGAGACAGCGTGATGTGAACAAAAAGGAGTCTTTAAATATTCAGTCAATTGGTCTAGTGTCCACCCTTGAGAGTTCCCAGAATTCTTTAACCGAGTTAACTGAACCTGCTTTGAGGGGTAAATTAAATTCTCATGATGAAGCTCCTCTTTTGAGCAGTAACGTGGGTGACACTCTCAAGAGTTCATGTGCTAATTTCCTGTCTGATGGTTTTGTCAGTCCTCTGGACAGTAATGACAGGAAATCAGTTAAAATATATCGTGATACAGGTGCTAGCCAATCCCTTATACTGACCAGTGTTCTAGGCTCTAATGTTATTTCCTCTGATGAAACTGTAATCTTACAAGGTGTAGGGAATAATTACTTCTCTGTCCCTCTGTGCAGAGTGAATTTAGAGTCTGGTTTTGTTAATGGTTCCGTTATGGTTGGGTTGGATGAGACACTCCCAATGTCAGGTGTAACTTTCTTACTTGGAAATGATATTGGTGGAAGTCAAGTGTGTCCAGCTCCTCAGTTGTCTTGTGAACCAGTGACTGCGACCCAGGATTGTGATATCCCTGATGTGTTCTCTGCATGTGCTGTCACTAGCTAAGTCTAAAGTTACTGGTGACTTAGAGGATAATGATGATGATGATGTTATCCTAGCTGACACTTTTCTTGCTAATTTGGACCACTCACCAGATGAGGCAGTACCCCGTAGTGTTGATAATTTGTCTCGTCAAGAGTTGGTTGAGTTGCAGGTTGCTGACCCTGAGTTGAAAGGTCTAGCTAACTCTGCTTGCAGTGAGGAAGAGTCAGCTGGTGCTTCTACTTGTTATTATATAAAATAAGGAGTACTTATGAGAAAGTGGAGACCCCCAACAGCATCAGCCGACTGTGAATGGGAGGTTGTACATCAAGTTGTCATCCCTCGTGTTTGTAGGCAGGATATCATTAGAGTGGCTCATGATTCCAGTTTGGCAGGACATCTTGGAGTGAGGAAGACTGTGGCACGCAGTTTGAAACACTTCTACTGGCCAGGTATCTTCAGAGATGTTTCCTGGTATTGTAAGTCTTGTCACACCTGCCAAGTTGTGGGGAAGTGTAATCAGACGAAAAGGTTGCACCTCTAGTTCCCATTCCTCCTTTTGAGGCGCCATTCACCCTTGTGTTGGTGGATATTGTGGGCCCTCTTCCTAAGACTTCTTCAGGATTTTCTTATGTGTTGACCCTGATTGATATGGCTACTCGTTATCCTGAAGCCATTCCACTTAGAAATATCTCAGCAAAGAACGTGGTTAAGGAAATGCTAGGGTTCTTCACCAAGTTTGGTCTGCCCAAGGAGGTACAGTCAGACTCGGGAAGTAATTTCATGTCAAATATTTTCAAGCAGTCTCTGAAAGAGTTGGGCATCACCCAGATCACGTCTTCAGCTTACCATCCCCAGACCCAAGGAGCGTTGGAGAGATATCATCAAACACTCAAATCGATGCTCAGGAAATACTGTTTGGAACATCAGAAAGACTGGGATAAAGGTCTTCCATTCGTTGTATTTGCTGCAAGAGAATCTCCAAATGAATCACTGGGCTTCTCACCCTTTGAACTACTGTTTGGCCATTAAGTAAGAGGACCCCTTAAGCTACTCAAAGAATGCTGGCTGTTGGAGGAAGATGACGTCAACCTGCTGGAGTATGTGATGAAGTTCAAAGAACGGCTGTCCACTGCTTTACAGCTGGCGAAAGAGAATTTAGGAGCTGCTCAGGAGAAGATGAAGACTTGGTATGATAAGAAGTCCAGGTTACGCCACTTTCAGCCAGGAGATCAGGTTTTGATTCTGCTACCGGTGCTTTGGCAACCTCTTCAAGCCAAGTTTAGTGGTCATTATTTTGTGGAGAAGAAACTCAGTGATGTCAACAATGTCATCGCCACACCAGATCGTAGAAAGAACAAACAACTTTGTCACATCAACATGCTAAAGTTATATCACAGGCGGGACGAAAATAACCCAGTCTGTACCGTAGCTGTTCCACCCGAGTCTGGAAGTGAAGTTCTCCCATGCAGTATGAGCCTGAGTGATAGTTTGGGGAAGAATCCTGATATCATGAATGATCTCCAGACTAGCTTTCTCATCTAGCTCCCGAGGAAAGGTAGGAGTTTTCGGCATTACTGCAGGAGTACCCGCAAGTGTTCCGTGCCACTCCAGGAAGAACCACTGTGTTGATGCATGATGTTGATGTTGGAGACACCAAGCCAATTATACTGCTTCCTTACCGTGTGAACCCAGTGAAAGTTCCTCTCATCCAGAAGGAGCTTGGCTACCTGTTGGACCACAAGATGATTGAGCCCTGTCAGAGCGAGTGGAGTTCTCCTGTCACTCTAGTCCCTAAGCCAGGTGGGTCACAGCGGCTTTGCATCGACTACAGACGTGTTAATCAGATAACCAAAACAGACACTTACCCTCTCCCTCGCGTGGAAGATTTCATAGACAAGATCGGAAAGGCTAGGTACATAAGTAAGTTTGATTTGTTAAAGGGATACTGGTAAGTACCTATGACTGAACGTGCTAGGGAGATCTCATGTTTTGTAACACTAGGAAAGACTTTTGCATGTTCTGTAATGCCATATGGTATGAAGAATGCACCAGCCACTTTTCAGAAGCTCATGAATGTTGTAACAGAGGGTTTGGCAGGGTGTGTTGTTTATATTGATGATGTATTAATCTTCAATGACAACTGGAAAGATCACTTATGCCATGTCAGTAAATTTCTTGAGCGATTGGTTCAGGCTAATCTTGTAGCTAATTTGTCAAAGTGTGAATTTGGTCAAGCTAAAGTTCAGTACCTTGGATACGTAATTGGTGATGGACACGTTGCACCACCAGGGGCTAAGGTTCAGGTTATAAGTGATCTTTCCAGACCTCAAAGTAGGAAAGAGCTACAAAGATTTTTGGGAATGGTAGGTTATTACAGGAGATTTGTTCTTAACTTTTCAATTCTTGTATCACCACTTACAGACCTACTGAAAAAGGGAGTTAAATTTGTCTGGACCGATAACTGTGAATCCTCTTTCAGTAAACTTAAAGCTATCCTATTAAGTCAGCCAGTGCTTGCTACTCCAAATTTTGCTAAGCCTTTTAAGATGGCTGTTGATGCAAGTGATACAGGAGCTGGGGCTGTTTTGCTGCAAGAGGATGATCAGGGTATTGAACACCCTGTATCTTATTACAGTAAGAAGTTCACTCCACCTCAAAAGAACTACTCCACTATTGAGAAAGAGCTTTTGGCCTTGATTTTGGGTTTACAGCATTTTTCATTTTATTTGTGTTCTGGTTTTGACCCCATAGTCATTTATACCGATCATAACCCACTGAAATTCCTTAGTAAGTTTAAAGATAAAATCAGAGATTGACAAGATGGAGTCTACTTCTTCAGGAGTATTCATTAGACATACCACATGTCAAGGGGAAAGAAAATGTTATTGCAGATTGCTTATCTAGCCTTTAGACAGATTGTTTTAGAGTAATAAGAAATTTCCTTTGTAAATTTCTTTTCTTTGTGGGGAGGTGTTACATAGCCTATGATTTCATCATTCTTTGTATAATTCTAACGTACAGTATGCTGCATGTTTGATCACGATTTGCCTCGTGGCTTCCATAGTGACCAGGCTTGCGTGTTCTACCTCACTCCCCCCTTCTCCCCCTTATAGTAGAGTAAGTCGTTCTTTCTGTTGTTCAGAGCAGGACTGTCAACTCTTCCTCCCTTGTGCCTTCATTTCCACTCCTTCTTGCAAGTTGAATCAAGTTCTGCCGGCCCCTATATAATGAGCTCAGTCTCTGCATTATTGCCACTTAGATCTACTCCTCATTTTTTTCACATCCCTGTCCTCCCCTGTATAGTGTATTATTATTTTTGTGAGTGCTCAGGAGGTCTCCAGCCATCTAGCTGCTGTATAATTTGAGTATAAGTGTTGTTGCTATTTTTCATGTATTGTATGGCCTAAGGCGTTAATTCTTAGGCCTGGTAAGGTTTTTTGTGATTCATGTAGAGTTTTTAATGTCAGCCAATATTAATAATAATTTGTATCTGTAATAATATATCTTGCTTTAACTGAGCATTATCCGGTTTTCTCATTTATGAGGGCTGACTTAGATAAATTTGCTCTTGCTAAATTCATGTTAATAGAGGCTATTGCAGTTAACCATATATGTAACCTGTTTTGCCATTACATTATCCTTATGAGTCCTGAATGTTTAGTTGTTAGTTTGAGCATTAAACTTTAACTTGTAATTTTACCTAACTCTTTTGTTTTGAACCTGGAACTTTGCGGGACAGTAGTGATTTTAGTATTCTCACTTGAAGTGTTCATTATCTCTCTCTGTTCCATAACAATATACTGTATATATATATATATATATATATATATATATATATATATATATATATATATATATATATATATATATATATATATATATAAAACCTCTCCTGTTTTTCTTTTCTTCATTCTTTCCTCGTCCTCCTGCCTCCGGGTGACTTTACGCTCCGTCTTCTTTCTTTCCTTCATTCTTTCCTCTTTCTTCTGCCTGTGGGTGACTCGACACTGAGTGAAAAGCCTAATGGTTTTCCTGTACACTAGGAAATCGTTTACTACGCTAGGTAGCAACCGTATAATCAAATTTTGGCGCCTGGTGGTTTAGTGGGTTGATTCGGCGCTCCAATCTGATTGAGACGGGGAAGGTTTATATCCAAGGAT
>NW_027644510.1:0-43720 GCF_032717465.1 Coenobita brevimanus
TAATTAATTGAAAACAATGTAGGGTGCAATGAAAAGCACTCCAGCATTACACCCACTCAACCTTTAAAACATTAGTAAGATGGAAGGGTTTAGGAGTAAAGAAACAAAACAGCAATATGAACGGGAACTTATTATGTTTGCCATGTTTTACCTAACCATTGTCTAACTTCACACAAAGTAATCAGCAACCACAGTTACCTAGCAGAAAACTGTCACCATAGACACCTTGGTTCACATCTCTGGTGGAGGATAGAATTAGCCCAGATATAGGCAGCGTGATTATTGCCAGGATATCTGTATTTACAGCTCATTATCATTTTGTTGCTGTCACAACTTGCACGTCCAGTGAATGGAACCCATTACAACTGACAAATACATGTTCTTTGTGATCTGGGGCCTTAATTGGTATGAGAGTTCAATCCATTGCTCCAAGCACTTTAGGAAGTTAACAATGAAGAATTATCACCAACCCATAATATGGCTGCATGGCAAAACAGACGTAGAGGGGAAAATAAAGACCATAAGAAACATGCAAACATCAAGAAAAGGGGGTAGGACAGAAGACAGAAGAGAGGACAGTTAGGAATGAAGGACTGAAGACAAATAGGTTCCTCCTTAGTTGCCCTTTAAAAACAGCAGGGATACTGGGGATGTGTTCTTTTCCCTCCCTTCTCATGGGGGACCCAAGCACTTTAGAAAAATTATTTATTCTGTGAAAAACTCCTCTAGTCTCTCTGTTCTTCTCAGCAAAGCACTGAGCATCTTAATTTTTCTGTCAGTTCCTGTTTAAAGCATCTGTCACACGTGATATCACTTTGGATATACTTGTTGACTGATGGAATACCACTCTCCAACAACACTGAAAATTCCCTGGGTTGCCAAAAATTGTTGCAGTAGGCAAGAGAATGGCATGGGAGTGTAGCGTGACACTCCCAGTATGAGGCTCAAGTTCTGTTAAAAAGAAGGAATTTGCTCCTGGGGGAGGTTATGTGTCTCAATGCATGTTCATCATTTGTGTTATGGGGGTTCAGTGGATCCAGGAAACCTCCATTCCCTTCTCAAAGCACGATCTAGTTCACAGGCAACCATCAACTCCCGTACCGAGATAAACAATAACAAGTTTGGTCCGGTTTGTGCTATAGAGAATATCAAATCACGGGAGTTACACTTTATTTACGTGGTCTCAATACAGTAAGGCTGCTCCGATGACTCCCAGCCTCAAAGCGGCTGAGAGGCGGCCTTACCGAGGCTTACCCCTCCTGTACGTGCTTCGTGCATGGGCCTTAGCGACCTACGGCCTTAAACTACCCGACTTAAGGCCATGTGTAGCCTTAAGGCCGTTTGTGCATCCGGGCCCTGGACCAGGACACCATCACGTACGGTATGATCCAGCATCTTAATCAGGACAACCTGATTAAGATGTTAGCGATTGTACAATGAGTTTTGGGCGTCTCGAATGTTCCCAAACTCCATGGCACTTTCTTGCGCACGTCATACCTGGCATATACCCAAAGAGGCTGGTCGTCTTATGAACTCCCACTTCATTTCGTCCTATTGTGTTGACTTCTTGTCTATGGGGTAAGATCATGGAACGTATGGTAAACAATAAGCTTCTTTTTGTTTAAGAGTCGAAGAATTTGTTAAATGATCAACAACGTGGCTTCCGTAAATACAGAAGTTCACTAGATCATTTAATGAATTTGGAGCATTGTATTGCAGAGGCATTTGCCAATAAAGAATTCATGATAGGGGTGTTCTTGGACATCCATAAAGCCTATGACATGACATGGCGACACGGTATACTAATGAAGCTCTATTCATTCATTCATTGCCAGACGCCATATATCCCAAACTGGGTGGCCAACGGCTTAGAGTTAATTGTTTTACAGGGAGGGGCACTAATCCTCCACCAACCCCACCTGACACATAGGGATGCCAACAGCATCTGGTGTTCCCAGGCGGTCACCCATCCAAGTACTAACCAGACCCAACGTTGCTTAACTTCGCTGATCGGACGGGAAGCGGTGTACTCAACGTGGTAAGCTCTATGCTTATGGTTTAAGAGGAAATTTGCCTATTTTTATTTCAAATTTCTTGAGGGACAGGACTTCGTCTGTCAAATTGCCCCATAACGTAACATCGGATATATTTATCCAGGAAAACGGGGTGCTGCAGTGAAGTGTGCTTAGTCCTTCTTTATTTAGTATTATGAGTCAATGATATTCTGTCATCAGCTCCATCCTGAGGAATCTTAAATACTCGCTCTATGCTGACAATTGTGCAATATGGCACTCTTCCCGTAATGCACAATTTTCGGCTGGGCTGATTCAAGCAGCCCTTGACTCCGTCCACCAATGGGCCTTGCAGTGGGGATTTAAGTTTTCCGTCCGTAAGTGTGCCGCTGTAGTCTTCACTAATCGTAACGTACCTAATTTGTGCTTAACTTTGGATAATCAGGCAGTACCTTTTCAAAATTCTGTAAAGTTTTTAGGAATACATTTTGATCGTAGAATGAATTTTAAACTTCACTTTAATACTTTGCTTGCTCGTTGTGAGAAACCGTTAAATGTCCTCAAGTACCTAGCGGGTACTACCTGGGGTGCCGACAGAAAATCTTTATTAATGGTGTATAAGTCACTTATTCGATCGAAGCTAGACTATGGTGTACAGGTGTATGGCTTGGCATCCGATGCCACGCTGAAAGGATTGGATGTGCTACAGAATAAATGTTTGCGAATGTGTCTTGGAGCAGTCCGGTGTACCCGTGTAGCTCGTATGGAAGTGGAGGTGAATGTGCCTCCCCTCCGTATTCGCCGTGACCACCTGTTCTTATCGTATGGCATACGAACATATAGGAAAAGTAATATCGGCAATGTGGCCTGTACCCCCTCCGTCAATACCACCACCTTATGCGGAAGGTGTGTTGGCCACTGCCGTTCGCCTCCACTTACTAACTCAGGAGCTTGGTGTGGACCCCAGTGACTGTGACAAGTTGGTGCTTAAAAATATAGCGCCTTGGGAGCCACCCGGTTTTACAGTGGATATATAATGGCTCCCAGCACCAAAGGCCAAGGTGCGGGAGACGGAAGTCCACCACTTGTTTCGTAACATCATCATGCGTCACTTGGGGTCCCATCAATTGTACACCGGCGGCTCCAAGTCGAGTGAATGTGTGGGTGCAAGTGTGTGGTTGACTGAATGTGCACTTAGGTATCGGTTGCCGACTTATACATCTGTATTTACCTCCGAACTTTTTGCTACTGACAAAGCCATAGACTATGCTCTCAATTCTAGGCATGACTCATTTGTCATATTTTCAGATTCAAAATCAGCCATTCAGGCAATTGATCTTGTACTACGGACTCTCACGAGATCCAGGGCCGCATCGTTAATAAGTTCCATTTATGCAACAAGTCATTCACGCTGATCTGGGTGCCTGGTCATTGTCGCATCTACGGCAATGAAATAAGCTTATTTCATACCTTGCCAAAAAATGCAAGACATTCTGTCGAATACCTGGGCGATCTATACAATACCTTATTTTCACAGAATGCCGGTAACATTAACACAACAGTCAAGGATAAGCAAGTGAAGTACCAGTAATTAATTGAAAACAATGTAGGGTGCAATGAAAAGCACTCCAGCATTACACCCACTCAACCTTTAAAACATTAGTAAGATGGAAGGGTTTAGGAGTAAAGAAACAAAACAGCAATATGAACGGGAACTTATTATGTTTGCCATGTTTTACCTAACCATTGTCTAACTTCACACAAAGTAATCAGCAACCACAGTTACCTAGCAGAAAACTGTCACCATAGACACCTTGGTTCACATCTCTGGTGGAGGATAGAATTAGCCCAGATATAGGCAGCGTGATTATTGCCAGGATATCTGTATTTACAGCTCATTATCATTTTGTTGCTGTCACAACTTGCACGTCCAGTGAATGGAACCCATTACAACTGACAAATACATGTTCTTTGTGATCTGGGGCCTTAATTGGTATGAGAGTTCAATCCATTGCTCCAAGCACTTTAGGAAGTTAACAATGAAGAATTATCACCAACCCATAATATGGCTGCATGGCAAAACAGACGTAGAGGGAAAATAAAGACCATAAGAAACATGCAAACATCAAGAAAAGGGGGTAGGACAGAAGACAGAAGAGGACAGTTAGGAATGAAGGACTGAAGACAAATAGGTTCCTCCTTAGTTGCCCTTTAAAAGCAGGGATACTGGGGATGTGTTCTTTCCCTCCCTTCTCATGGGTGACCCAAGCACTTTAGAAAAATTATTTATTCTGTGAAAACCCTCTAGTCTCTGTTCTTCTCAGCAAAGCACTGAGCATCTTAATTTTTCTGTCAGTTCCTGTTTAAAGCATCTGTCACACGTGATATCACTTTGGATATACTTGTTGACTGATGAATACCACTCTCCAACAACACTGAAAATTCCCCTGGGTTGCCAAAAATTGTTGCGTAGGCAAGAATGGCATGGGAGTGTAGCGTGACACTCCCAGTATGAGGCTCAAGTTCTGTTAAAAGAAGGAATTTGCTCCTGGGAGGCAATATTGTCTCAATGCATGTTCATCATTTGTGTTATGGGGGTTCAGTGGATCCAGGAAACCTCCATTCCCTTCTCAAAGCACGATCTAGTTCACAGGCAACCATCAACTCCGTACCGAGATAAACAATAACAAGTTTGGTCCGGTTTGTGCTATAGAGAATATCAAATCGGAGTTACTTTATTTACGGGTCTCAATACAGTAAGGCTGCTCCGACCCAGCCTCAGCGGCTGAGGCGGCCTTACCGAGGCTTACCCTCCTGTACGTGCTTCGTGCATGGGCCTTAGCGACCTACGGCCTTAAACTACCCGACTTAAGGCCATGTGTAGCCTTAAGGCCGTTTGTGCATCCGGGCCCTGGACCAGACACCATCACGTACGGTATGATCCAGCATCTTAATCAGGACAACCTGATTAAGATGTTAGCATTGTACAATGAGTTTTGGGCGTCTCGAATGTTCCCAAACTCATGGCACTTTGCGCACGTCATACCTATACCCAAAGAGGCTGGTCGTCTTATGAATCCCACTTCATTTCGTCCTATTGTGTTGACTTCTTGTCTATGTAAGATCATGGAACGTATGGTAAACAATAAGCTTCTTTTTGTTTAAGAGTCGAAGAATTTGTTAAATGATCAACAACGTGGCTTCCGTAAATACAGAAGTTCACTAGATCATTTAATGAATTTGGAGCATTGTATTGCAGAGGCATTTGCCAATAAAGAATTCATGATAGGGGTGTTCTTGGACATCCATAAAGCCTATGACATGACATGGCGACCACGGTATACTAATGAAGCTCTATTCATTCATTCATTGCCAGACGCCATATATCCCAAACGGGGTGGCCAACGGCTTAGAGTTAATTGTTTTACAGGGAGGGCACTAATCCTCCACCAACCCCACCTGACACATAGGGATGCCAACAGCATCTGGTGTTCCCAGGCGGTCACCCATCCAAGTACTAACCAGACCCAACGTTGCTTAACTTCGCTGATCGGACGGGAAGCGGTGTACTCAACGTGGTAAGCTCTATGCTTATGGTTTAAGAGGAAATTTGCCTATTTTTATTTCAAATTTCTTGAGGGACAGGACTTCGTCTGTCAAATTGCCCCATAACGTAACATCGGATATATTTATCCAGGAAAACGGGGTGCTGCAGTGAAGTGTGCTTAGTCCTTCTTTATTTAGTATTATGATCAATGATATTCTGTCATCAGCTCCCATCCTGAGGAATCTTAAATACTCGCTCTATGCTGACAATTGTGCAATATGGCACTCTTCCCGTAATGCACAATTTTCGGCTGGGCTGATTCAAGCAGCCCTTGACTCCGTCCACCAATGGGCCTTGCAGTGGGGATTTAAGTTTTCCGTCCGTAAGTGTGCCGCTGTAGTCTTCACTAATCGTAACGTACCTAATTTGTGCTTAACTTTGGATAATCAGGCAGTACCTTTTCAAAATTCTGTAAAGTTTTTAGGAATACATTTTGATCGTAGAATGAATTTTAAACTTCACTTTAATACTTTGCTTGCTCGTTGTGAGAAACCGTTAAATGTCCTCAAGTACCTAGCGGGTACTACCTGGGGTGCCGACAGAAAATCTTTATTAATGGTGTATAAGTCACTTATTCGATCGAAGCTAGACTATGGTGTACAGGTGTATGGCTTGGCATCCGATGCCACGCTGAAAGGATTGGATGTGCTACAGAATAAATGTTTGCGAATGTGTCTTGGAGCAGTCCGGTGTACCCGTGTAGCTCGTATGGAAGTGGAGGTGAATGTGCCTCCCCTCCGTATTCGCCGTGGCCACCTGTTCTTATCGTATGGCATACGAACATATAGGAAAAGTAATATCGGCAATGTGGCCTGTACCCCCCTCCGTCAATACCACCACCTTATGCGGAAGGTGTGTTGGCCACTTGCCGTTCGCCTCCACTTACTAACTCAGGAGCTTGGTGTGGACCCCAGTGACTGTGACAAGTTGGTGCTTAAAAATATAGCGCCTTGTAGGAGCCACCCGGTTTTACAGTGGATATATAATGGCTCCCAGCACCAAAGGCCAAGGTGCGGAGACGGAAGTCCACCACTTGTTTCGTAACATCATCATGCGTCACTTGGGGTCCCATCAATTGTACACCGGCGGCTCCAAGTCGAGTGAATGTGTGGGTGCAAGTGTGTGGTTGACTGAATGTGCACTTAGGTATCGGTTGCCGACTTATACATCTGTATTTACCTCCGAACTTTTTGCTACTGACAAAGCCATAGACTATGCTCTCAATTCTAGGCATGACTCATTTGTCATATTTTCAGATTCAAAATCAGCCATTCAGGCAATTGATCTTGTACTACGGACTCTCACGAGATCCAGGGCCGCATCGTTAATAAGTTCCATTTATGCAACAAGTCATTCACGCTGATCTGGGTGCCTGGTCATTGTCGCATCTACGGCAATGAAATAAGCTTATTTCATACCTTGCCAAAAAATGCAAGACATTCTGTCGAATACCTGGGCGATCTATACAATACCTTATTTTCACAGAATGCCGGTAACATTAACACAACAGTCAAGGGATAAGCAAGTGAAGTACCAGTAATTAATTGAAAACAATGTAGGGTGCAATGAAAAGCACTCCAGCATTACACCCACTCAACCTTTAAAACATTAGTAAGATGGAAGGGTTTAGGAGTAAAGAAACAAAACAGCAATATGAACGGGAACTTATTATGTTTGCCATGTTTTACCTAACCATTGTCTAACTTCACACAAAGTAATCAGCAACCACAGTTACCTAGCAGAAAACTGTCACCATAGACACCTTGGTTCACATCTCTGGTGGAGGATAGAATTAGCCCAGATATAGGCAGCGTGATTATTGCCAGGATATCTGTATTTACAGCTCATTATCATTTTGTTGCTGTCACAACTTGCACGTCCAGTGAATGGAACCCATTACAACTGACAAATACATGTTCTTTGTGATCTGGGGCCTTAATTGGTATGAGAGTTCAATCCATTGCTCCAAGCACTTTAGGAAGTTAACAATGAAGAATTATCACCAACCCATAATATGGCTGCATGGCAAAACAGACGTAGAGGGAAAATAAAGACCATAAGAAACATGCAAACATCAAGAAAGGGGGTAGGACAGAAGACAGAAGAGGACAGTTAGGAATGAAGGACTGAAGACAAATAGGTTCCTCCTTAGTTGCCCTTTAAAAGCAGGGATACTGGGGATGAGTTCTTTACCTCACTTCTCATGGGGGACCCAAGCACTTTAGAAAAATTATTTATTCTGTGAAAACCCTCTAGTCTCTGTTCTTCTCAGCAAAGCACTGAGCATCTTAATTTTTCTGTCAGTTCCTGTTTAAAGCATCTGTCACACGTGATATCACTTTGGATATACTTGTTGACTGATGAATACCACTCTCCAACAACACTGAAAATTCCCCTGGGTTGCCAAAAATTGTTGCGTAGGCAAGAATGGCATGGGAGTGTAGCGTGACACTCCCAGTATGAGGCTCAAGTTCTGTTAAAAGAAGGAATTTGCTCCTGGGGAGGCAATATTGTCTCAATGCATGTTCATCATTTGTGTTATGGGGGTTCAGTGGATCCAGGAAACCTCCATTCCCTTCTCAAAGCACGATCTAGTTCACAGGCAACCATCAACTCCGTACCGAGATAAACAATAACAAGTTTGGTCCGGTTTGTGCTATAGAGAATATCAAATCGGAGTTACTTTATTTACGGGTCTCAATACAGTAAGGCTGCTCCGACCCAGCCTCAGCGGCTGAGGCGGCCTTACCGAGGCTTACCCTCCTGTACGTGCTTCGTGCATGGGCCTTAGCGACCTACGGCCTTAAACTACCCGACTTAAGGCCATGTGTAGCCTTAAGGCCGTTTGTGCATCCGGGCCCTGGACCAGACACCATCACGTACGGTATGATCCAGCATCTTAATCAGGACAACCTGATTAAGATGTTAGCATTGTACAATGAGTTTTGGGCGTCTCGAATGTTCCCAAACTCATGGCACTTTGCGCACGTCATACCTATACCCAAAGAGGCTGGTCGTCTTATGAATCCCACTTCATTTCGTCCTATTGTGTTGACTTCTTGTCTATGTAAGATCATGGAACGTATGGTAAACAATAAGCTTCTTTTTGTTTAAGAGTCGAAGAATTTGTTAAATGATCAACAACGTGGCTTCCGTAAATACAGAAGTTCACTAGATCATTTAATGAATTTGGAGCATTGTATTGCAGAGGCATTTGCCAATAAAGAATTCATGATAGGGGTGTTCTTGGACATCCATAAAGCCTATGACATGACATGGCGACACGGTATACTAATGAAGCTCTATTCATTCATTCATTGCCAGACGCCATATATCCCAAACAGGGTGGCCAACGGCTTAAGAGTTAATTGTTTTACAGGGAGGGGCACTAATCCTCCACCAACCCCACCTGACACATAGGGATGCCAACAGCATCTGGTGTTCCCAGGCGGTCACCCATCCAAGTACTAACCAGACCCAACGTTGCTTAACTTCGCTGATCGGACGGGAAGCGGTGTACTCAACGTGGTAAGCTCTATGCTTATGGTTTAAGAGGAAATTTGCCTATTTTTATTTCAAATTTCTTGAGGGACAGGACTTCGTCTGTCAAATTGCCCCATAACGTAACATCGGATATATTTATCCAGGAAAACGGGGTGCTGCAGTGAAGTGTGCTTAGTCCTTCTTTATTTAGTATTATGATCAATGATATTCTGTCATCAGCTCCCATCCTGAGGAATCTTAAATACTCGCTCTATGCTGACAATTGTGCAATATGGCACTCTTCCCGTAATGCACAATTTTCGGCTGGGCTGATTCAAGCAGCCCTTGACTCCGTCCACCAATGGGCCTTGCAGTGGGGATTTAAGTTTTCCGTCCGTAAGTGTGCCGCTGTAGTCTTCACTAATCGTAACGTACCTAATTTGTGCTTAACTTTGGATAATCAGGCAGTACCTTTTCAAAATTCTGTAAAGTTTTTAGGAATACATTTTGATCGTAGAATGAATTTTAAACTTCACTTTAATACTTTGCTTGCTCGTTGTGAGAAACCGTTAAATGTCCTCAAGTACCTAAGCGGGTACTACCTGGGGTGCCGACAGAAAATCTTTATTAATGGTGTATAAGTCACTTATTCGATCGAAGCTAGACTATGGTGTACAGGTGTATGGCTTGGCATCCGATGCCACGCTGAAAGGATTGGATGTGCTACAGAATAAATGTTTGCGAATGTGTCTTGGAGCAGTCCGGTGTACCCGTGTAGCTCGTATGGAAGTGGAGGTGAATGTGCCTCCCCTCCGTATTCGCCGTGACCACCTGTTCTTATCGTATGGCATACGAACATATAGGAAAAGTAATATCGGCAATGTGGCCTGTACCCCCCTCCGTCAATACCACCACCTTATGCGGAAGGTGTGTTGGCCACTGCCGTTCGCCTCCACTTACTAACTCAGGAGCTTGGTGTGGACCCCAGTGACTGTGACAAGTTGGTGCTTAAAAATATAGCGCCTTGGGAGCCACCCGGTTTTACAGTGGATATATAATGGCTCCCAGCACCAAAGGCCAAGGTGCGGGAGACGGAAGTCCACCACTTGTTTCGTAACATCATCATGCGTCACTTGGGGTCCCATCAATTGTACACCGGCGGCTCCAAGTCGAGTGAATGTGTGGGTGCAAGTGTGTGGTTGACTGAATGTGCACTGAGGTTGAGGTTGCCGACTTATACATCTGTATTTACCTCCGAACTTTTTGCTACTGACAAAGCCATAGACTATGCTCTCAATTCTAGGCATGACTCATTTGTCATATTTTCAGATTCAAAATCAGCCATTCAGGCAATTGATCTTGTACTACGGACTCTCACGAGATCCAGGGCCGCATCGTTAATAAGTTCCATTTATGCAACAAGTCATTCACGCTGATCTGGGTGCCTGGTCATTGTCGCATCTACGGCAATGAAATAAGCTTATTTCATACCTTGCCAAAAAATGCAAGACATTCTGTCGAATACCTGGGCGATCTATACAATACCTTATTTTCACAGAATGCCGGTAACATTAACACAACAGTCAAGGATAAGCAAGTGAAGTACCAGTAATTAATTGAAAACAATGTAGGGTGCAATGAAAAGCACTCCAGCATTACACCCACTCAACCTTTAAAACATTAGTAAGATGGAAGGGTTTAGGAGTAAAGAAACAAAACAGCAATATGAACGGGAACTTATTATGTTTGCCATGTTTTACCTAACCATTGTCTAACTTCACACAAAGTAATCAGCAACCACAGTTACCTAGCAGAAAACTGTCACCATAGACACCTTGGTTCACATCTCTGGTGGAGGATAGAATTAGCCCAGATATAGGCAGCGTGATTATTGCCAGGATATCTGTATTTACAGCTCATTATCATTTTGTTGCTGTCACAACTTGCACGTCCAGTGAATGGAACCCATTACAACTGACAAATACATGTTCTTTGTGATCTGGGGCCTTAATTGGTATGAGAGTTCAATCCATTGCTCCAAGCACTTTAGGAAGTTAACAATGAAGAATTATCACCAACCCATAATATGGCTGCATGGCAAAACAGACGTAGAGGAAAATAAAGACCATAAGAAACATGCAAACATCAAGAAAAGGGGGTAGGACAGAAGACAGAAGAGGACAGTTAGGAATGAAGGACTGAAGACAAATAGGTTCCTCCTTAGTTGCCCTTTAAAAGCAGGGATACTGGGGATGTGTTCTTTCCCTCCCTTCTCATGGGGGACCCAAGCACTTTAGAAAAATTATTTATTCTGTGAAAACCCTCTAGTCTCTGTTCTTCTCAGCAAAGCACTGAGCATCTTAATTTTTCTGTCAGTTCCTGTTTAAAGCATCTGTCACACGTGATATCACTTTGGATATACTTGTTGACTGATGAATACCACTCTCCAACAACACTGAAAATTCCCCTGGGTTGCCAAAAATTGTTGCGTAGGCAAGAATGGCATGGGAGTGTAGCGTGACACTCCCAGTATGAGGCTCAAGTTCTGTTAAAAGAAGGAATTTGCTCCTGGGAGAGGCAATATTGTCTCAATGCATGTTCATCATTTGTGTTATGGGGGTTCAGTGGATCCAGGAAACCTCCATTCCCTTCTCAAAGCACGATCTAGTTCACAGGCAACCATCAACTCCGTACCGAGATAAACAATAACAAGTTTGGTCCGGTTTGTGCTATAGAGAATATCAAATCGGAGTTACTTTATTTACGGGTCTCAATACAGTAAGGCTGCTCCGACCCAGCCTCAGCGGCTGAGGCGGCCTTACCGAGGCTTACCCTCCTGTACGTGCTTCGTGCATGGGCCTTAGCGACCTACGGCCTTAAACTACCCGACTTAAGGCCATGTGTAGCCTTAAGGCCGTTTGTGCATCCGGGCCCTGGACCAGACACCATCACGTACGGTATGATCCAGCATCTTAATCAGGACAACCTGATTAAGATTTTATCATTGTACAATGAGTTTTGGGCGTCTCGAATGTTCCCAAACTCATGGCACTTTGCGCACGTCATACCTATACCCAAAGAGGCTGGTCGTCTTATGAATCCCACTTCATTTCGTCCTATTGTGTTGACTTCTTGTCTATGTAAGATCATGGAACGTATGGTAAACAATAAGCTTCTTTTTGTTTAAGAGTCGAAGAATTTGTTAAATGATCAACAACGTGGCTTCCGTAAATACAGAAGTTCACTAGATCATTTAATGAATTTGGAGCATTGTATTGCAGAGGCATTTGCCAATAAAGAATTCATGATAGGGGTGTTCTTGGACATCCATAAAGCCTATGACATGACATGGCGACACGGTATACTAATGAAGCTCTATTCATTCATTCATTGCCAGACGCCATATATCCCAAACGGGGTGGCCAACGGCTTAGAGTTAATTGTTTTACAGGGAGGGGCACTAATCCTCCACCAACCCCACCTGACACATAGGGATGCCAACAGCATCTGGTGTTCCCAGGCGGTCACCCATCCAAGTACTAACCAGACCCAACGTTGCTTAACTTCGCTGATCGGAACGGAAGCGGTGTACTCAACGTGGTAAGCTCTATGCTTATGGTTTAAGAGGAAATTTGCCTATTTTTATTTCAAATTTCTTGAGGGACAGGACTTCGTCTGTCAAATTGCCCCATAACGTAACATCGGATATATTTATCCAGGAAAACGGGGTGCTGCAGTGAAGTGTGCTTAGTCCTTCTTTATTTAGTATTATGATCAATGATATTCTGTCATCAGCTCCCATCCTGAGGAATCTTAAATACTCGCTCTATGCTGACAATTGTGCAATATGGCACTCTTCCCGTAATGCACAATTTTCGGCTGGGCTGATTCAAGCAGCCCTTGACTCCGTCCACCAATGGGCCTTGCAGTGGGGATTTAAGTTTTCCGTCCGTAAGTGTGCCGCTGTAGTCTTCACTAATCGTAACGTACCTAATTTGTGCTTAACTTTGGATAATCAGGCAGTACCTTTTCAAAATTCTGTAAAGTTTTTAGGAATACATTTTGATCGTAGAATGAATTTTAAACTTCACTTTAATACTTTGCTTGCTCGTTGTGAGAAACCGTTAAATGTCCTCAAGTACCTAGCGGGTACTACCTGGGGTGCCGACAGAAAATCTTTATTAATGGTGTATAAGTCACTTATTCGATCAGAAGCTAGACTATGGTGTACAGGTGTATGGCTTGGCATCCGATGCCACGCTGAAAGGATTGGATGTGCTACAGAATAAATGTTTGCGAATGTGTCTTGGAGCAGTCCGGTGTACCCGTGTAGCTCGTATGGAAGTGGAGGTGAATGTGCCTCCCCTCCGTATTCGCCGTGACCACCTGTTCTTATCGTATGGCATACGAACATATAGGAAAAGTAATATCGGCAATGTGGCCTGTACCCCCACCGTCAATACCACCACCTTATGCGGAAGGTGTGTTGGCCACTTGCCGTTCGCCTCCACTTACTAACTCAGGAGCTTGGTGTGGACCCCAGTGACTGTGACAAGTTGGTGCTTAAAAATATAGCGCCTTGGGAGCCACCCGGTTTTACAGTGGATATATAATGGCTCCCAGCACCAAAGGCCAAGGTGCGGGAGACGGAAGTCCACCACTTGTTTCGTAACATCATCATGCGTCACTTGGGGTCCCATCAATTGTACACCGGCGGCTCCAAGTCGAGTGAATGTGTGGGTGCAAGTGTGTGGTTGACTGAATGTGCACTTAGGTATCGGTTGCCGACTTATACATCTGTATTTACCTCCGAACTTTTTGCTACTGACAAAGCCATAGACTATGCTCTCAATTCTAGGCATGACTCATTTGTCATATTTTCAGATTCAAAATCAGCCATTCAGGCAATTGATCTTGTACTACGGACTCTCACGAGATCCAGGGCCGCATCGTTAATAAGTTCCATTTATGCAACAAGTCATTCACGCTGATCTGGGTGCCTGGTCATTGTCGCATCTACGGCAATGAAATAAGCTTATTTCATACCTTGCCAAAAAATGCAAGACATTCTGTCGAATACCTGGGCGATCTATACAATACCTTATTTTCACAGAATGCCGGTAACATTAACACAACAGTCAAGGATAAGCAAGTGAAGTACCAGTAATTAATTGAAAACAATGTAGGGTGCAATGAAAAGCACTCCAGCATTACACCCACTCAACCTTTAAAACATTAGTAAGATGGAAGGGTTTAGGAGTAAAGAAACAAAACAGCAATATGAACGGGAACTTATTATGTTTGCCATGTTTTACCTAACCATTGTCTAACTTCACACAAAGTAATCAGCAACCACAGTTACCTAGCAGAAAACTGTCACCATAGACACCTTGGTTCACATCTCTGGTGGAGGATAGAATTAGCCCAGATATAGGCAGCGTGATTATTGCCAGGATATCTGTATTTACAGCTCATTATCATTTTGTTGCTGTCACAACTTGCACGTCCAGTGAATGGAACCCATTACAACTGACAAATACATGTTCTTTGTGATCTGGGGCCTTAATTGGTATGAGAGTTCAATCCATTGCTCCAAGCACGGGCGGGGGGGGGTAACAATGAAGAATTATCACCAACCCATAATATGGCTGCATGGCAAAACAGACGTAGAGGGAAAATAAAGACCATAAGAAACATGCAAACATCAAGAAAAGGGGGTAGGACAGAAGACAGAAGAGGACAGTTAGGAATGAAGGACTGAAGACAAATAGGTTCCTCCTTAGTTGCCCTTTAAAAGCAGGGATACTGGGGATGTGTTCTTTCCCTCCCTTCTCATGGGGGACCCAAGCACTTTAGAAAAATTATTTATTCTGTGAAAACCCTCTAGTCTCTGTTCTTCTCAGCAAAGCACTGAGCATCTTAATTTTTCTGTCAGTTCCTGTTTAAAGCATCTGTCACACGTGATATCACTTTGGATATACTTGTTGACTGATGAATACCACTCTCCAACAACACTGAAAATTCCCCTGGGTTGCCAAAAATTGTTGCGTAGGCAAGAATGGCATGGGAGTGTAGCGTGACACTCCCAGTATGAGGCTCAAGTTCTGTTAAAAGAAGGAATTTGCTCCTGGGGAGGCAATATTGTCTCAATGCATGTTCATCATTTGTGTTATGGGGGTTCAGTGGATCCAGGAAACCTCCATTCCCTTCTCAAAAGCACGATCTAGTTCACAGGCAACCATCAACTCCGTACCGAGATAAACAATAACAAGTTTGGTCCGGTTTGTGCTATAGAGAATATCAAATCGGAGTTACTTTATTTACGGGTCTCAATACAGTAAGGCTGCTCCGACCCAGCCTCAGCGGCTGAGGCGGCCTTACCGAGGCTTACCCTCCTGTACGTGCTTCGTGCATGGGCCTTAGCGACCTACGGCCTTAAACTACCCGACTTAAGGCCATGTGTAGCCTTAAGGCCGTTTGTGCATCCGGGCCCTGGACCAGACACCATCACGTACGGTATGATCCAGCATCTTAATCAGGACAACCTGATTAAGATGTTAGCATTGTACAATGAGTTTTGGGCGTCTCGAATGTTCCCAAACTCATGGCACTTTGCGCACGTCATACCTATACCCAAAAGAGGCTGGTCGTCTTATGAATCCCACTTCATTTCGTCCTATTGTGTTGACTTCTTGTCTATGTAAGATCATGGAACGTATGGTAAACAATAAGCTTCTTTTTGTTTAAGAGTCGAAGAATTTGTTAAATGATCAACAACGTGGCTTCCGTAAATACAGAAGTTCACTAGATCATTTAATGAATTTGGAGCATTGTATTGCAGAGGCATTTGCCAATAAAGAATTCATGATAGGGGTGTTCTTGGACATCCATAAAGCCTATGACATGACATGGCGACACGGTATACTAATGAAGCTCTATTCATTCATTCATTGCCAGACGCCATATATCCCAAACGGGGTGGCCAACGGCTTAGAGTTAATTGTTTTACAGGGAGGGGCACTAATCCTCCACCAACCCCACCTGACACATAGGGATGCCAACAGCATCTGGTGTTCCCAGGCGGTCACCCATCCAAGTACTAACCAGACCCAACGTTGCTTAACTTCGCTGATCGGACGGGAAGCGGTGTACTCAACGTGGTAAGCTCTATGCTTATGGTTTAAGAGGAAATTTGCCTATTTTTATTTCAAATTTCTTGAGGGACAGGACTTCGTCTGTCAAATTGCCCCATAACGTAACATCGGATATATTTATCCAGGAAAACGGGGTGCTGCAGTGAAGTGTGCTTAGTCCTTCTTTATTTAGTATTATGATCAATGATATTCTGTCATCAGCTCCCATCCTGAGGAATCTTAAATACTCGCTCTATGCTGACAATTGTGCAATATGGCACTCTTCCCGTAATGCACAATTTTCGGCTGGGCTGATTCAAGCAGCCCTTGACTCCGTCCACCAATGGGCCTTGCAGTGGGGATTTAAGTTTTCCGTCCGTAAGTGTGCCGCTGTAGTCTTCACTAATCGTAACGTACCTAATTTGTGCTTAACTTTGGATAATCAGGCAGTACCTTTTCAAAATTCTGTAAAGTTTTTAGGAATACATTTTGATCGTAGAATGAATTTTAAACTTCACTTTAATACTTTGCTTGCTCGTTGTGAGAAACCGTTAAATGTCCTCAAGTACCTAAGCGGGTACTACCTGGGGTGCCGACAGAAAATCTTTATTAATGGTGTATAAGTCACTTATTCGATCGAAGCTAGACTATGGTGTACAGGTGTATGGCTTGGCATCCGATGCCACGCTGAAAGGATTGGATGTGCTACAGAATAAATGTTTGCGAATGTGTCTTGGAGCAGTCCGGTGTACCCGTGTAGCTCGTATGGAAGTGGAGGTGAATGTGCCTCCCCTCCGTATTCGCCGTGACCACCTGTTCTTATCGTATGGCATACGAACATATAGGAAAAGTAATATCGGCAATGTGGCCTGTACCCCCCTCCGTCAATACCACCACCTTATGCGGAAGGTGTGTTGGCCACTTGCCGTTCGCCTCCACTTACTAACTCAGGAGCTTGGTGTGGACCCCAGTGACTGTGACAAGTTGGTGCTTAAAAATATAGCGCCTTGGGAGCCACCCGGTTTTACAGTGGATATATAATGGCTCCCAGCACCAAAGGCCAAGGTGCGGGAGACGGAAGTCCACCACTTGTTTCGTAACATCATCATGCGTCACTTGGGGTCCCATCAATTGTACACCGGCGGCTCCAAGTCGAGTGAATGTGTGGGTGCAAGTGTGTGGTTGACTGAATGTGCACTTAGGTATCGGTTGCCGACTTATACATCTGTATTTACCTCCGAACTTTTTGCTACTGACAAAGCCATAGACTATGCTCTCAATTCTAGGCATGACTCATTTGTCATATTTTCAGATTCAAAATCAGCCATTCAGGCAATTGATCTTGTACTACGGACTCTCACGAGATCCAGGGCCGCATCGTTAATAAGTTCCATTTATGCAACAAGTCATTCACGCTGATCTGGGTGCCTGGTCATTGTCGCATCTACGGCAATGAAATAAGCTTATTTCATACCTTGCCAAAAAATGCAAGACATTCTGTCGAATACCTGGGCGATCTATACAATACCTTATTTTCACAGAATGCCGGTAACATTAACACAACAGTCAAGGATAAGCAAGTGAAGTACCAGTAATTAATTGAAAACAATGTAGGGTGCAATGAAAAGCACTCCAGCATTACACCCACTCAACCTTTAAAACATTAGTAAGATGGAAGGGTTTAGGAGTAAAGAAACAAAACAGCAATATGAACGGGAACTTATTATGTTTGCCATGTTTTACCCTAACCATTGTCTAACTTCACACAAAGTAATCAGCAACCACAGTTACCTAGCAGAAAACTGTCACCATAGACACCTTGGTTCACATCTCTGGTGGAGGATAGAATTAGCCCAGATATAGGCAGCGTGATTATTGCCAGGATATCTGTATTTACAGCTCATTATCATTTTGTTGCTGTCACAACTTGCACGTCCAGTGAATGGAACCCATTACAACTGACAAATACATGTTCTTTGTGATCTGGGGCCTTAATTGGTATGAGAGTTCAATCCATTGCTCCAAGCACTTTAGGAAGTTAACAATGAAGAATTATCACCAACCCATAATATGGCTGCATGGCAAAACAGACGTAGAGGGAAAATAAAGACCATAAGAAACATGCAAACATCAAGAAAAGGGGTAGGACAGAAGACAGAAGAGGACAGTTAGGAATGAAGGACTGAAGACAAATAGGTTCCTCCTTAGTTGCCCTTTAAAAGCAGGGATACTGGGGATGTGTTCTTTCCCTCCCTTCTCATGGGGGACCCAAGCACTTTAGAAAAATTATTTATTCTGTGAAAACCCTCTAGTCTCTGTTCTTCTCAGCAAAGCACTGAGCATCTTAATTTTTCTGTCAGTTCCTGTTTAAAGCATCTGTCACACGTGATATCACTTTGGATATACTTGTTGACTGATGAATACCACTCTCCAACAACACTGAAAATTCCCCTGGGTTTGCCAAAAATTGTTGCGTAGGCAAGAATGGCATGGGAGTGTAGCGTGACACTCCCAGTATGAGGCTCAAGTTCTGTTAAAAGAAGGAATTTGCTCCTGGGGAGGCAATATTGTCTCAATGCATGTTCATCATTTGTGTTATGGGGGTTCAGTGGATCCAGGAAACCTCCATTCCCTTCTCAAAGCACGATCTAGTTCACAGGCAACCATCAACTCCGTACCGAGATAAACAATAACAAGTTTGGTCCGGTTTGTGCTATAGAGAATATCAAATCGGAGTTACTTTATTTACGGGTCTCAATACAGTAAGGCTGCTCCGACCCAGCCTCAGCGGCTGAGGCGGCCTTACCGAGGCTTACCCTCCTGTACGTGCTTCGTGCATGGGCCTTAGCGACCTACGGCCTTAAACTACCCGACTTAAGGCCATGTGTAGCCTTAAGGCCGTTTGTGCATCCGGGCCCTGGACCAGACACCATCACGTACGGTATGATCCAGCATCTTAATCAGGACAACCTGATTAAGATGTTAGCATTGTACAATGAGTTTTGGGCGTCTCGAATGTTCCCAAACTCATGGCACTTTGCGCACGTCATACCTATACCCAAAGAGGCTGGTCGTCTTATGAATCCCACTTCATTTCGTCCTATTGTGTTGACTTCTTGTCTATGTAAGATCATGGAACGTATGGTAAACAATAAGCTTCTTTTTGTTTAAGAGTCGAAGAATTTGTTAAATGATCAACAACGTGGCTTCCGTAAATACAGAAGTTCACTAGATCATTTAATGAATTTGGAGCATTGTATTGCAGAGGCATTTGCCAATAAAGAATTCATGATAGGGGTGTTCTTGGACATCCATAAAGCCTATGACATGACATGGCGACACGGTATACTAATGAAGCTCTATTCATTCATTCATTGCCAGACGCCATATATCCCAAACGGGGTGGCCAACGGCTTAGAGTTAATTGTTTTACAGGGAGGGGCACTAATCCTCCACCAACCCCACCTGACACATAGGGATGCCAACAGCATCTGGTGTTCCCAGGCGGTCACCCATCCAAGTACTAACCAGACCCAACGTTGCTTAACTTCGCTGATCGGACGGGAAGCGGTGTACTCAACGTGGTAAGCTCTATGCTTATGGTTTAAAGAGGAAATTTGCCTATTTTTATTTCAAATTTCTTGAGGGACAGGACTTCGTCTGTCAAATTGCCCCATAACGTAACATCGGATATATTTATCCAGGAAAACGGGGTGCTGCAGTGAAGTGTGCTTAGTCCTTCTTTATTTAGTATTATGATCAATGATATTCTGTCATCAGCTCCCATCCTGAGGAATCTTAAATACTCGCTCTATGCTGACAATTGTGCAATATGGCACTCTTCCCGTAATGCACAATTTTCGGCTGGGCTGATTCAAGCAGCCCTTGACTCCGTCCACCAATGGGCCTTGCAGTGGGGATTTAAGTTTTCCGTCCGTAGAGTGTGCCGCTGTAGTCTTCACTAATCGTAACGTACCTAATTTGTGCTTAACTTTGGATAATCAGGCAGTACCTTTTCAAAATTCTGTAAAGTTTTTAGGAATACATTTTGATCGTAGAATGAATTTTAAACTTCACTTTAATACTTTGCTTGCTCGTTGTGAGAAACCGTTAAATGTCCTCAAGTACCTAGCGGGTACTACCTGGGGTGCCCGACAGAAAATCTTTATTAATGGTGTATAAGTCACTTATTCGATCGAAGCTAGACTATGGTGTACAGGTGTATGGCTTGGCATCCGATGCCACGCTGAAAGGATTGGATGTGCTACAGAATAAATGTTTGCGAATGTGTCTTGGAGCAGTCCGGTGTACCCGTGTAGCTCGTATGGAAGTGGAGGTGAATGTGCCTCCCCTCCGTATTCGCCGTGACCACCTGTTCTTATCGTATGGCATACGAACATATAGGAAAAGTAATATCGGCAATGTGGCCTGTACCCCCTCCGTCAATACCACCACCTTATGCGGAAGGTGTGTTGGCCACTTGCCGTTCGCCTCCACTTACTAACTCAGGAGCTTGGTGTGGACCCCAGTGACTGTGACAAGTTGGTGCTTAAAAATATAGCGCCTTGGGAGCCACCCGGTTTTACAGTGGATATATAATGGCTCCCAGCACCAAAGGCCAAGGTGCGGGAGACGGAAGTCCACCACTTGTTTCGTAACATCATCATGCGTCACTTGGGGTCCCATCAATTGTACACCGGCGGCTCCAAGTCGAGTGAATGTGTGGGTGCAAGTGTGTGGTTGACTGAATGTGCACTTAGGTATCGGTTGCCGACTTATACATCTGTATTTACCTCCGAACTTTTTGCTACTGACAAAGCCATAGACTATGCTCTCAATTCTAGGCATGACTCATTTGTCATATTTTCAGATTCAAAATCAGCCATTCAGGCAATTGATCTTGTACTACGGACTCTCACGAGATCCAGGGCCGCATCGTTAATAAGTTCCATTTATGCAACAAGTCATTCACGCTGATCTGGGTGCCTGGTCATTGTCGCATCTACGGCAATGAAATAAGCTTATTTCATACCTTGCCAAAAAATGCAAGACATTCTGTCGAATACCTGGGCGATCTATACAATACCTTATTTTCACAGAATGCCGGTAACATTAACACAACAGTCAAGGATAAGCAAGTGAAGTACCAGTAATTAATTGAAAACAATGTAGGGTGCAATGAAAAGCACTCCAGCATTACACCCACTCAACCTTTAAAACATTAGTAAGATGGAAGGGTTTAGGAGTAAAGAAACAAAACAGCAATATGAACGGGAACTTATTATGTTTGCCATGTTTTACCTAACCATTGTCTAACTTCACACAAAGTAATCAGCAACCACAGTTACCTAGCAGAAAACTGTCACCATAGACACCTTGGTTCACATCTCTGGTGGAGGATAGAATTAGCCCAGATATAGGCAGCGTGATTATTGCCAGGATATCTGTATTTACAGCTCATTATCATTTTGTTGCTGTCACAACTTGCACGTCCAGTGAATGGAACCCATTACAACTGACAAATACATGTTCTTTGTGATCTGGGGCCTTAATTGGTATGAGAGTTCAATCCATTGCTCCAAGCACTTTAGGAAGTTAACAATGAAGAATTATCACCAACCCATAATATGGCTGCATGGCAAAACAGACGTAGAGGGAAAATAAAGACCATAAGAAACATGCAAACATCAAGAAAAGGGGGTAGGACAGAAGACAGAAGAGGACAGTTAGGAATGAAGGACTGAAGACAAATAGGTTCCTCCTTAGTTGCCCTTTAAAAGCAGGGATACTGGGGATGTGTTCTTTCCCTCCCCTTCTCATGGGGGACCCAAGCACTTTAGAAAAATTATTTATTCTGTGAAAACCCTCTAGTCTCTGTTCTTCTCAGCAAAGCACTGAGCATCTTAATTTTTCTGTCAGTTCCTGTTTAAAGCATCTGTCACACGTGATATCACTTTGGATATACTTGTTGACTGATGAATACCACTCTCCAACAACACTGAAAATTCCCCTGGGTTGCCAAAAATTGTTGCGTAGGCAAGAATGGCATGGGAGTGTAGCGTGACACTCCCAGTATGAGGCTCAAGTTCTGTTAAAAGAAGGAATTTGCTCCTGGAGAGGCAATATTGTCTCAATGCATGTTCATCATTTGTGTTATGGGGGTTCAGTGGATCCAGGAAACCTCCATTCCCTTCTCAAAGCACGATCTAGTTCACAGGCAACCATCAACTCCGTACCGAGATAAACAATAACAAGTTTGGTCCGGTTTGTGCTATAGAGAATATCAAATCGGAGTTACTTTATTTACGGGTCTCAATACAGTAAGGCTGCTCCGACCCAGCCTCAGCGGCTGAGGCGGCCTTACCGAGGCTTACCCTCCTGTACGTGCTTCGTGCATGGGCCTTAGCGACCTACGGCCTTAAACTACCCGACTTAAGGCCATGTGTAGCCTTAAGGCCGTTTGTGCATCCGGGCCCTGGACCAGACACCATCACGTACGGTATGATCCAGCATCTTAATCAGGACAACCTGATTAAGATGTTAGCATTGTACAATGAGTTTTGGGCGTCTCGAATGTTCCCAAACTCATGGCACTTTGCGCACGTCATACCTATACCCAAAGAGGCTGGTCGTCTTATGAATCCCACTTCATTTCGTCCTATTGTGTTGACTTCTTGTCTATGTAAGATCATGGAACGTATGGTAAACAATAAGCTTCTTTTTGTTTAAGAGTCGAAGAATTTGTTAAATGATCAACAACGTGGCTTCCGTAAATACAGAAGTTCACTAGATCATTTAATGAATTTGGAGCATTGTATTGCAGAGGCATTTGCCAATAAAGAATTCATGATAGGGGTGTTCTTGGACATCCATAAAGCCTATGACATGACATGGCGACACGGTATACTAATGAAGCTCTATTCATTCATTCATTGCCAGACGCCATATATCCCAAACGGGGTGGCCAACGGCTTAGAGTTAATTGTTTTACAGGGAGGGGCACTAATCCTCCACCAACCCCACCTGACACATAGGGATGCCAACAGCATCTGGTGTTCCCAGGCGGTCACCCATCCAAGTACTAACCAGACCCAACGTTGCTTAACTTCGCTGATCGGACGGGAAGCGGTGTACTCCAACGTGGTAAGCTCTATGCTTATGGTTTAAGAGGAAATTTGCCTATTTTTATTTCAAATTTCTTGAGGGACAGGACTTCGTCTGTCAAATTGCCCCATAACGTAACATCGGATATATTTATCCAGGAAAACGGGGTGCTGCAGTGAAGTGTGCTTAGTCCTTCTTTATTTAGTATTATGATCAATGATATTCTGTCATCAGCTCCCATCCTGAGGAATCTTAAATACTCGCTCTATGCTGACAATTGTGCAATATGGCACTCTTCCCGTAATGCACAATTTTCGGCTGGGCTGATTCAAGCAGCCCTTGACTCCGTCCACCAATGGGCCTTGCAGTGGGGATTTAAGTTTTCCGTCCGTAAGTGTGCCGCTGTAGTCTTCACTAATCGTAACGTACCTAATTTGTGCTTAACTTTGGATAATCAGGCAGTACCTTTTCAAAATTCTGTAAAGTTTTTAGGAATACATTTTGATCGTAGAATGAATTTTAAACTTCACTTTAATACTTTGCTTGCTCGTTGTGAGAAACCGTTAAATGTCCTCAAGTACCTAGCGGGTACTACCTGGGGTGCCGACAGAAAATCTTTATTAATGGTGTATAAGTCACTTATTCGATCGAAGCTAGACTATGGTGTACAGGTGTATGGCTTGGCATCCGATGCCACGCTGAAAGGATTGGATGTGCTACAGAATAAATGTTTGCGAATGTGTCTTGGAGCAGTCCGGTGTACCCGTGTAGCTCGTATGGAAGTGGAGGTGAATGTGCCTCCCCTCCGTATTCGCCGTGACCACCTGTTCTTATCGTATGGCATACGAACATATAGGAAAAGTAATATCGGCAATGTGGCCTGTACCCCCTCCGTCAATACCACCACCTTATGCGGAAGGTGTGTTGGCCACTTGCCGTTCGCCTCCACTTACTAACTCAGGAGCTTGGTGTGGACCCCAGTGACTGTGACAAGTTGGTGCTTAAAAATATAGCGCCTTGGGAGCCACCCGGTTTTACAGTGGATATATAATGGCTCCCAGCACCAAAGGCCAAGGTGCGGGAGACGGAAGTCCACCACTTGTTTCGTAACATCATCATGCGTCACTTGGGGTCCCATCAATTGTACACCGGCGGCTCCAAGTCGAGTGAATGTGTGGGTGCAAGTGTGTGGTTGACTGAATGTGCACTTAGGTATCGGTTGCCGACTTATACATCTGTATTTACCTCCGAACTTTTTGCTACTGACAAAGCCATAGACTATGCTCTCAATTCTAGGCATGACTCATTTGTCATATTTTCAGATTCAAAATCAGCCATTCAGGCAATTGATCTTGTACTACGGACTCTCACGAGATCCAGGGCCGCATCGTTAATAAGTTCCATTTATGCAACAAGTCATTCACGCTGATCTGGGTGCCTGGTCATTGTCGCATCTACGGCAATGAAATAAGCTTATTTCATACCTTGCCAAAAAATGCAAGACATTCTGTCGAATACCTGGGCGATCTATACAATACCTTATTTTCACAGAATGCCGGTAACATTAACACAACAGTCAAGGATAAGCAAGTGAAGTACCAGTAATTAATTGAAAACAATGTAGGGTGCAATGAAAAGCACTCCAGCATTACACCCACTCAACCTTTAAAACATTAGTAAGATGGAAGGGTTTAGGAGTAAAGAAACAAAACAGCAATATGAACGGGAACTTATTATGTTTGCCATGTTTTACCTAACCATTGTCTAACTTCACACAAAGTAATCAGCAACCACAGTTACCTAGCAGAAAACTGTCACCATAGACACCTTGGTTCACATCTCTGGTGGAGGATAGAATTAGCCCAGATATAGGCAGCGTGATTATTGCCAGGATATCTGTATTTACAGCTCATTATCATTTTGTTGCTGTCACAACTTGCACGTCCAGTGAATGGAACCCATTACAACTGACAAATACATGTTCTTTGTGATCTGGGGCCTTAATTGGTATGAGAGTTCAATCCATTGCTCCAAGCACTTTAGGAAGTTAACAATGAAGAATTATCACCAACCCATAATATGGCTGCATGGCAAAACAGACGTAGAGGGAAAATAAAGACCATAAGAAACATGCAAACATCAAGAAAAGGGGGTAGGACAGAAGACAGAAGAGGACAGTTAGGAATGAAGGACTGAAGACAAATAGGTTCCTCCTTAGTTGCCCTTTAAAAGCAGGGATACTGGGGATGTGTTCTTTCCCTCCCTTCTCATGGGGGACCCAAGCACTTTAGAAAAATTATTTATTCTGTGAAAACCCTCTAGTCTCTGTTCTTCTCAGCAAAGCACTGAGCATCTTAATTTTTCTGTCAGTTCCTGTTTAAAGCATCTGTCACACGTGATATCACTTTGGATATACTTGTTGACTGATGAATACCACTCTCCAACAACACTGAAAATTCCCCTGGGTTGCCAAAAATTGTTGCGTAGGCAAGAATGGCATGGGAGTGTAGCGTGACACTCCCAGTATGAGGCTCAAGTTCTGTTAAAAGAAGGAATTTGCTCCTGGGGAGGCAATATTGTCTCAATGCATGTTCATCATTTGTGTTATGGGGGTTCAGTGGATCCAGGAAACCTCCATTCCCTTCTCAAAGCACGATCTAGTTCACAGGCAACCATCAACTCCGTACCGAGATAAACAATAACAAGTTTGGTCCGGTTTGTGCTATAGAGAATATCAAATCGGAGTTACTTTATTTACGGGTCTCAATACAGTAAGGCTGCTCCGACCCAGCCTCAGCGGCTGAGGCGGCCTTACCGAGGCTTACCCTCCTGTACGTGCTTCGTGCATGGGCCTTAGCGACCTACGGCCTTAAACTACCCGACTTAAGGCCATGTGTAGCCTTAAGGCCGTTTGTGCATCCGGGCCCTGGACCAGACACCATCACGTACGGTATGATCCAGCATCTTAATCAGGACAACCTGATTAAGATGTTAACATTGTACAATGAGTTTTGGGCGTCTCGAATGTTCCCAAACTCATGGCACTTTGCGCACGTCATACCTATACCCAAAGAGGCTGGTCGTCTTATGAATCCCACTTCATTTCGTCCTATTGTGTTGACTTCTTGTCTATGTAAGATCATGGAACGTATGGTAAACAATAAGCTTCTTTTTGTTTAAGAGTCGAAGAATTTGTTAAATGATCAACAACGTGGCTTCCGTAAATACAGAAGTTCACTAGATCATTTAATGAATTTGGAGCATTGTATTGCAGAGGCATTTGCCAATAAAGAATTCATGATAGGGGTGTTCTTGGACATCCATAAAGCCTATGACATGACATGGCGACACGGTATACTAATGAAGCTCTATTCATTCATTCATTGCCAGACGCCATATATCCCAAACGGGGTGGCCAACGGCTTAGAGTTAATTGTTTTACAGGAGGGGCACTAATCCTCCACCAACCCCACCTGACACATAGGGATGCCAACAGCATCTGGTGTTCCCAGGCGGTCACCCATCCAAGTACTAACCAGACCCAACGTTGCTTAACTTCGCTGATCGGACGGGAAGCGGTGTACTCAACGTGGTAAGCTCTATGCTTATGGTTTAAGAGGAAATTTGCCTATTTTTATTTCAAATTTCTTGAGGGACAGGACTTCGTCTGTCAAATTGCCCCATAACGTAACATCGGATATATTTATCCAGGAAAACGGGGTGCTGCAGTGAAGTGTGCTTAGTCCTTCTTTATTTAGTATTATGATCAATGATATTCTGTCATCAGCTCCCATCCTGAGGAATCTTAAATACTCGCTCTATGCTGACAATTGTGCAATATGGCACTCTTCCCGTAATGCACAATTTTCGGCTGGGCTGATTCAAGCAGCCCTTGACTCCGTCCACCAATGGGCCTTGCAGTGGGGATTTAAGTTTTCCGTCCGTAAGTGTGCCGCTGTAGTCTTCACTAATCGTAACGTACCTAATTTGTGCTTAACTTTGGATAATCAGGCAGTACCTTTTCAAAATTCTGTAAAGTTTTTAGGAATACATTTTGATCGTAGAATGAATTTTAAACTTCACTTTAATACTTTGCTTGCTCGTTGTGAGAAACCGTTAAATGTCCTCAAGTACCTAGCGGGTACTACCTGGGGTGCCGACAGAAAATCTTTATTAATGGTGTATAAGTCACTTATTCGATCGAAGCTAGACTATGGTGTACAGGTGTATGGCTTGGCATCCGATGCCACGCTGAAAGGATTGGATGTGCTACAGAATAAATGTTTGCGAATGTGTCTTGGAGCAGTCCGGTGTACCCGTGTAGCTCGTATGGAAGTGGAGGTGAATGTGCCTCCCCTCCGTATTCGCCGTGACCACCTGTTCTTATCGTATGGCATACGAACATATAGGAAAAGTAATATCGGCAATGTGGCCTGTACCCCCTCCGTCAATACCACCACCTTATGCGGAAGGTGTGTTGGCCTGCCGTTCGCCTCCACTTACTAACTCAGGAGCTTGGTGTGGACCCCAGTGACTGTGACAAGTTGGTGCTTAAAAATATAGCGCCTTGGGAGCCACCCGGTTTACAGTGGATATATAATGGCTCCCAGCACCAAAGGCCAAGGTGCGGGAGACGGAAGTCCACCACTTGTTTCGTAACATCATCATGCGTCACTTGAGGGTCCCATCAATTGTACACCGGCGGCTCCAAGTCGAGTGAATGTGTGGGTGCAAGTGTGTGGTTGACTGAATGTGCACTTAGGTATCGGTTGCCGACTTATACATCTGTATTTACCTCCGAACTTTTTGCTACTGACAAAGCCATAGACTATGCTCTCAATTCTAGGCATGACTCATTTGTCATATTTTCAGATTCAAAATCAGCCATTCAGGCAATTGATCTTGTACTACGGACTCTCACGAGATCCAGGGCCGCATCGTTAATAAGTTCCATTTTATGCAACAAGTCATTCACGCTGATCTGGGTGCCTGGTCATTGTCGCATCTACGGCAATGAAATAAGCTTATTTCATACCTTGCCAAAAAATGCAAGACATTCTGTCGAATACCTGGGCGATCTATACAATACCTTATTTTCACAGAATGCCGGTAACATTAACACAACAGTCAAGGATAAGCAAGTGAAGTACCAGTAATTAATTGAAAACAATGTAGGGTGCAATGAAAAGCACTCCAGCATTACACCCACTCAACCTTTAAAACATTAGTAAGATGGAAGGGTTTAGGAGTAAAGAAACAAAACAGCAATATGAACGGGAACTTATTATGTTTGCCATGTTTTACCTAACCATTGTCTAACTTCACACAAAGTAATCAGCAACCACAGTTACCTAGCAGAAAACTGTCACCATAGACACCTTGGTTCACATCTCTGGTGGAGGATAGAATTAGCCCAGATATAGGCAGCGTGATTATTGCCAGGATATCTGTAGTTTGCAGTCTCATTATCATTTTGTTGCTGTCACCAACTTGCACGTCCAGTGAATGGAACCCATTACAACTGACAGAATACATGTTCTTTGTGATCTGGGGCCTTAATTGGTATGAGAGTTCAATCCATTGCTCCAAGCACTTTAGGAAGTTAACAATGAAGAATTATCACCAACCCATAATATATGGCTGCATGGCAAAACAGACGTAAGAGGGAAAATAAAGACAAAAAGAAACAATCAAACATAAAGAAAAGGGGGTAGGACAGAAGACAGAAGAGGACAGTTAGGAATGAAGGACTGAAGACAAATAGGTTCACTCCTTAGTTGCCCTTTAGAAAGCAGGGATACTGGGGATGTGTTCTTTCCCTCCCTTCTCATGTGGGGACCCAAGCACTTTAGAAAAATTATTTATTCTGTGAAAACCACTCTAGTCTCTGTTCTTCTCAGCAAAGCACTGAGCATCTTAATTTTTCTGTCCCAGTTCCTGTTTAAAGCATCTGTCACACGTGATATCTCTTTGGTTATACTTGTTGACTGATGTATAACACTCTCCAACAACACTGAAAGATTCCCCTGGGTTGCCAAAAATTGTTGCGTAGGCAAGAATATGGCATGGGAGTATGGTAGCGTGACACTCCCAGTATCGAGGCTCAAGGATTCTGTTAAAGAGAAGGGAATTTGCTCCTGGGGAGGCAATATTGTCTCAATGCACTAACTTCATCATTTGTGTTATGGGGTTCAGGCTGGATCCAGGAAACCTCCATTCCCTTCTCAAAAGCACGATCTAGTTCACAGGCAACCATCAACTCCGTACCGAGATAAACAATAACAAGTTTGGTCCGGTTTGTGCTATAGAGAATATCAAATCGGAGTTACTTTATTTACGGGTCTCAATACAGTAAGGCTGCTCCGACCCAGCCTCAGCGGCTGAGGCGGCCTTACCCGAGGCTTACCCTCCTGTACGTAGCTTCGATGCCATAGGCCTTAGCGACCTACGGCCTTAAACTACCCGACTTAAGGCCATGTTGTAGCCTTAAGGCCGTTTGTGCATCCGGGCCCCTGGACCAGACACCATCACGTACGGTATGATCCACGCATCTTAATCAGGACAACCTGATTAAGATGTTAACTTTATTAATACAATGAGTTTTGGGCGTCTCGAATTGTTCCCAAACTCACTTGGCACTTTCTTGCGCACGTCATACCTATACCCAAAAGAGGCTGAATTATCGTCTTATGAATCACTTCATTTCGTCCTATTGTGTTGACTTTCTTGTCTATGTAAGATCATGGAACAGTAATGGTAAACAATAAGCTTCTTTTTGTTTAAAGAGTCAGAAGAATTTGTTGAAATGATCCAACAACGTGGCTTCCGTAAATACAGAAGTTCACTAGATCATTTAATGAATTTGGAGCATTGTATTGCAGAGGCATTTGCCAATAGCCAAAGAATTCATGATAGGGGTGTTCTTGGACATCCATAGAAGCCTACTGACATGACATGACACGGTATACTAATGAAGCTCTATTCATTGACATTCATTGCCAGACGCCATATATCCCAAACGGGGTGGCCAACGGCTTAGAGTTAATTGTTTTACAGGGAGGGGCACTAATCCTCCACCAACCCCACCTGACACATAGGGATGCCAACAGCATCTGGTGTTTCCCCAGAGCGGTCACCCATCCAAGTACTAACCAGACCCAACGTTGCTTAACTTCAGCTGATCGGACGGGAAGCGGTGTACTCCAACGTGGTAAGCTCTATGCTTATGGTTTAAGAGGAAATTTGCCTATTTTTATTTCAAATTTCTTGAGGGACAGGACTTCGTCTGTCAAATTGCCCCATAACATGTAACATCGGATATATTTATCCAGGAAAACGGGGTGCTGCAGTGAAGTGTGCTTAGTCCTTCTTTATTTAGTATTATGATCAATGATATTCTGTCATCAGCTCCCATCCTGAGGAATCTTAAATACTTTCGCTCTATGCTGACAATTGTGCAATATGGCACTCTTCCCGTAATGCACAATTTTCGGCTGGGCTGATTCAAGCAGCCCTTGACTCAGATCCACCAATGGGCCTAATGCAGTGGGGATTTAAGTTTTCCGAATCCCAATAAGTGTGCTGCTTCCTTGGTCTTCACTAATCGTAACGTACCTAATTTGTGCTTAACTTTGGATAATCGGGCAGTACCTTTTCAAAATTCTGTAAGAAGAAGATTTTTAAGAATACATTTTGATCATGAAATGAATTTTAAACTTCACTTTAATGCACTTGCTCGTTGTGAGCTCCGTTAAATGTCCTCAAGTACCTAGCGGGTACTACCTGGGGTGCCGACAGAAAATCTTTATTAATGGTGTATAAGTCACTTATTCGATCGAAGCTAGACTATGGTGTACAGGTGTATGGCTTGGCATCCGATGCCACGCTGAAAGGATTGGATGTGCTACAGAATAAATGTTTGCGAATGTGTCTTGGAGCAGTCCGGTGTACCCGTGTAGCTCGTATGGAAGTGGAGGTGAATGTGCCTCCCCTCCGTATTCGCCGTGACCACCTGTTCTTATCGTATGGCATACGAACATATAGGAAAAGTAATATCGGCAATGTGGCCTGTACCCCCTCCGTCAATACCACCACCTTCTGCGGGGGTGCGTTGGCCACTTGCCACTCGCCTCCACTTACTGACTCAGGAGCTTGATGTGGACCCCAGTGACTGTGACAAGTTGGTGCTTAAAAAATATAGCCCTTGTAAGAGCCGGCTTTACAGTCGATGTTACATGGCTACCAGTACCAAAGGCCAAGGCGCCAGAGGCAGGGAGGTCCACCACTTGTTTCGTAACATCATCATTCGTCACTTGGGGTCCCATCAATTGGCCACCGACGGCTCCAAGTCGAGTGAATGTGTGGGTGCAAGTGTGTGGTCGACTGAATGTGCCCTCAGGTATCGGTTGCCGACTCATACATCTGTGTTTGCTAGACTTTTGCTATTGACAAAGCCATAGACTATGCTCTCAATTCTAGACACGACTCATTTGTCATATTTTCAGATTCAAAATCAGCCCTTCAGGCAATTGCATCTTGCACTACGGACTCACGAGATCCAGGGCCGCATCGTTAATAAGTTGCATTCATGCAACAAGTCATTCACGCTGATCTGGGTGCCTGGTCATTGTCGTATCTATGGCAATGAGCAGGCTGACTGCAAGTCGGCTGTAGAGCTCGGGAGATAGCTTGGGACGTTCCTCGTGATCTACGGTCGAGTCTATCTCTCGGAAAGAAATCAATAAATCTTCTGTGGCAAGGTCGGTGGACCAGACTAAATATTCCAACTTGTAAGCCGTACCCTGGGCGACTGGGACACTGTAACCGTCCCAGTCGCCTAGAAGAAAAAGTGTTGGCACGGTTACGGCTGAATGCCACCATTTTAACCCACATAAAACCATATATGGAAAGACGCTTCCCACCGCACTGTGACATCTGTAATGCGGTGTTATCTATTAGTCATATCATCTGCTGTCGGCAATTTATTCGTGAACGCGCTTCACTTATAAATTACTGCGGCGCAGTAGACGTCACTTCACCACTTTCCACCATCCTGGGTGATGGGGACATTGTTATGACTGATAAATTGATGGCTTTCTTGAAGAGACCGGACTGATCAGAGTGATGTGACTTTTTTTACTGAGTGGTTATGGTTTTTATGAAATGTATGCTATTGTAATATTAATTAGGGTTGACAGTTGACATATTTTAAATAGTTCCTCACCGATCTATTTCTAATATTGATGTCCCCTACATTAAGCCAAGTTCCTCGCCTGACAGTCACCAGATGATGAGTGCAAGTGTGCAATATAGGAAGGTATTGGGCACTTGCAGTCGATGGTGGTCTGCTGGGCGAGGTTTTTCACTTTTTGTACAAGTTGTGTAAATACATTATATTATCTTGCTTAAACTGTTCTAATTAGGGACGACAGCTGACGTATATGGAAATGTTCCTGACTCGTCTGGTTCCCTTTCATATATTGATGTCCCCTATATTAGGTTGTGCCCCGACTGACAGTCACCAGGTGATGAGTGCAGGTATGTAATGTAGAAAGGCATTACATATCTGTAGTCGATGGTGTTCTGTTAGTCGAGGTATTTTTACCATTAGTGTAGGTCTAGCTATTTGTCTCTGTAGGATTTAGTATAGGTTAGCGATTTGTCTGTTAGGTGATTAGTTTTAGGGTATTTAGATTAGGTTCCCTTTATAATATAAGGTATAAAAAATAAAAACCAAGAAAAAATTAAAAAATAAAAATCCAAAAAATAAATAAATAAATAAATAAGATTAAAATTATTATATATATATGTACGTTTGCATGAAAGTGTGTCTGTATGTATGCATGGAAGTGTGTGTGTGTGTGTGTGTGTGTGTGTATGTATGTATGTATATATATATATATATATATATAAATATGTTTGTATATATATGTATATATCTTTAAATGTATATACATATATATATATAACTAGCCTTAATAACCAGGGGCTTCGGCCCCAATGGTTGATAGGCCGGAAAAAAAAAAAATCGTTAGCTGGGACTTTGATGCATGGTCGTGGAGAGTTTAGACGTGTTTTTCTGGCTCTCCTCTAGTTTTCAGGGCTGCCTCACCGGCATTAGCTTATTTTTTTCACCCTTCTGGTGACACTTAGGATAGCTAGTACTAATTTTCCTAAGTGTCACCAGAAGGGTCGAAAATAAAAACTAATGCCAAATAGATAAGGAGTAAAACTACGTGCGCTCTCCCATTGTATCAAAAGTCCATACAAATTTTTTTTTTCCGGCCCTATCAACAATTAATAAAGGCTAGTTATATATATATATGTATATACATTTAAGATATATACATATATATACAAACATATTTATATATATATATATATATATATATATATATATATATATATATATATATATATATATATATATATACATACATACATACACACACACACACACACATATGCATACATACAGACCACCTTTCACAAACGTACATATATATATAATAATTTTAATCTTATTTATTTATTTATTTTATTTTTTGTATTTTATTTTTAATTTTTTTTAGCAGTTTTATTTTTATACCTTATATTCCAGAAATAATCTAAAGACTTTCTCGCCCAACAGACAAATCGCCCTCACTAAATCCTGCAGAGACAAATAGCTAGACCTACGCTAATGAGTAAAAATACCTCGACTAACAGAACACCATCGATGTATGCCTTTTCTACATTATACATCACCTGGTGACGGCGTCGACAACTGAAAACTATAGGGACATCAATATGCATGAGAATTGAGGCGAGTCGGAACATTTCCATATAAAATCTTCTCATCATCAAACAGTTTAAACAAGATAATATAATGTGTTTGCAGCAATACAAAAAGTGAAAAATCCTTAGCAGACCCTCAATACAAGTGCCCAATATTTCTATATTACGCACTCATCATCGGTATTTATCAGGCGAGGAGCGCAACTTAATATTGAGGGACATCAATATTAGAAATAGATCGGTGGGAGAACTATTTGCGCCCTAATTATATTACAATATAACATATTTACTCTTCATAAAAACCATAACCCACTCGGTAAATTTCCGCACTCTGACGGTCGGTCTCTCTCAGAAAGCCATCAATTTGTAGTCATAACACAATGTCCCCGCCCCAGGAGAAAGTGAAGGGGACGTCCCTACACCGCAGTGAGGTATATAGAGTGAAGCGCGTTCCGCATCATTATATGATAATAGATAACACCACATTACGAAATCTTCCATATATGTTTTATATGAGGTTAAATATTGGCTTCAGCCGTACCGTATGCGCACCAATAACAGGCGACTGGGACTGATTCGGCAGTGTCACTACAGGCTACGGCCACAAGTTAGAATGAGTCCTATTATAGAAAATTTATTGATTTCACTTTTCGAGAGATGGAACTCGACAGAATCCCGATCTCCTCGAGCTCTTACGGCCACATCAGCCTGCTCATTTATAGGTGACGAGCTGTTGCATGAATGCTGGATCTCGTGAGAGTCCGTAGTACAAGATCAATTGCCTGAATGGCTGATTTTGAATCTGAAAATATGACAAATGAGTCATGCCTAGAATTGAGAGCATAGTCTATGGCTTTGTCAGTAGCAAAAAGTTCGGAGGTAAATACAGATGTATAAGTCGGCAACCGATACCTAAGTGCACATTCAGTCAACCACACACTTGCACCCACACATTCACTCGACTTGGAGCCGCCGGTGTACAATTGATGGGACCCCAAGTGACGCATGATGATGTTACGAAACAAGTGGTGGACTTCCGTCTCCCGCACCTTGGCCTTTGGTGCTGGGAGCCATTATATATCCACTGTAAAACCGGGTGGCTCCCAAGGCGCTATATTTTTAAGCACCAACTTGTCACAGTCACTGGGGTCCACACCAAGCTCCTGAGTTAGTAAGTGGAGGCGAACGGCAAGTGGCCAACACACCTTCCGCATAAGGTGGTGGTATTGACGGAGGGGTACAGGCCACATTGCCGATATTACTTTTCCTATATGTTCGTATGCCATACGATAAGAACAGGTGGTCACGGCGAATACGGAGGGAGGCACATTCACCTCCACTTCCATACGAGCTACACGGGTACACCGGACTGCTCCAAGACACATTCGCAAACATTTATTCTGTAGCACATCCAATCCTTTCAGCGTGGCATCGGATGCCAAGCCATACACCTGTACACCATAGTCTAGCTTCGATCGAATAAGTGACTTATACACCATTAATAAAGATTTTCTGTCGGCACCCCAGGTAGTACCCGCTAGGTACTTGAGGACATTTAACGGTTTCTCACAACGAGCAAGCAAAGTATTAAAGTGAAGTTTAAAATTCATTCTACGATCAAAATGTATTCCTAAAAACTTTACAGAATTTTGAAAAGGTACTGCCTGATTATCCAAAGTTAAGCACAAATTAGGTACGTTACGATTAGTGAAGACTACAGCGGCACACTTACGGACGGAAAACTTAAATCCCCACTGCAAGGCCCATTGGTGGACGGAGTCAAGGGCTGCTTGAATCAGCCCAGCCGAAAATTGTGCATTACGGGAAGAGTGCCATATTGCACAATTGTCAGCATAGAGCGAGTATTTAAGATTCCTCAGGATGGGAGCTGATGACAGAATATCATTGATCATAATACTAAATAAAGAAGGACTAAGCACACTTCACTGCAGCACCCCGTTTTCCTGGATAAATATATCCGATGTTACGTTATGGGGCAATTTGACAGACGAAGTCCTGTCCCTCAAGAAATTTGAAATAAAAATAGGCAAATTTCCTCTTAAACCATAAGCATAGAGCTTACCACGTTGAGTACACCGCTTCCCGTCCGATCAGCGAAGTTAAGCAACGTTGGGTCTGGTTAGTACTTGGATGGGTGACCGCCTGGGAACACCAGATGCTGTTGGCATCCCTATGTGTCAGGTGGGGTTGGTGGAGGATTAGTGCCCCTCCCTGTAAAACAATTAACTCTAAGCCGTTGGCCACCCCGTTTGGGATATATGGCGTCTGGCAATGAATGAATGAATAGAGCTTCATTAGTATACCGTGTCGCCATGTCATGTCATAGGCTTTATGGATGTCCAAGAACACCCCTATCATGAATTCTTTATTGGCAAATGCCTCTGCAATACAATGCTCCAAATTCATTAAATGATCTAGTGAACTTCTGTATTTACGGAAGCCACGTTGTTGATCATTTAACAAATTCTTCGACTCTTAAACAAAAAGAAGCTTATTGTTTACCATACGTTCCATGATCTTACATAGACAAGAAGTCAACACAATAGGACGAAATGAAGTGGGATTCATAAGACGACCAGCCTCTTTGGGTATAGGTATGACGTGCGCAAAGTGCCATGAGTTTGGGAACATTCGAGACGCCCAAAACTCATTGTACAATGCTAACATCTTAATCAGGTTGTCCTGATTAAGATGCTGGATCATACCGTACGTGATGGTGTCTGGTCCAGGGCCCGGATGCACAAACGGCCTTAAGGCTACACATGGCCTTAAGTCGGGTAGTTTAAGGCCGTAGGTCGCTAAGGCCCATGCACGAAGCACGTACAGGAGGGTAAGCCTCGGTAAGGCCGCCTCAGCCGCTGAGGCTGGGTCAGGCAGACTTACTGTATTGAGACCCGTAAATAAAGTAACTCCGATTTGATATTCTCTATAGCACAAACCGGACCAAACTTGTTATTGTTTATCTCGGTACGGAGTTGATGGTTGCCTGTGAACTAGATCGTGCTTTGAGAAGGGAATGGAGGTTTCCTGGATCCACTGAACCCCCATAACACAAATGATGAACATGCATTGAGACAATATTGCCTCCCCAGGAGCAAATTCCTTCTTTTAACAGAACTTGAGCCTCATACTGGGAGTGTCACGCTACACTCCCATGCCATTCTTGCCTACGCAACAATTTTTGGCAACCCAGGGGAATTTTCAGTGTTGTTGGAGAGTGGTATTCATCAGTCAACAAGTATATCCAAAGTGATATCACGTGTGACAGATGCTTTAAACAGGAACTGACAGAAAAATTAAGATGCTCAGTGCTTTGCTGAGAAGAACAGAGACTAGAGGGTTTTCACAGAATAAATAATTTTTCTAAAGTGCTTGGGTCCCCCATGAGAAGGGAGGGAAAGAACACATCCCCAGTATCCCTGCTTTTAAAGGGCAACTAAGGAGGAACCTATTTGTCTTCAGTCCTTCATTCCTAACTGTCCTCTTCTGTCTTCTGTCCTACCCCCTTTTCTTGATGTTTGCATGTTTCTTATGGTCTTTATTTTCCCTCTACGTCTGTTTTGCCATGCAGCCATATTATGGGTTGGTGATAATTCTTCATTGTTAACTTCCTAAAGTGCTTGGAGCAATGGATTGAACTCTCATACCAATTAAGGCCCCAGATCACAAAGAACATGTATTTGTCAGTTGTAATGGGTTCCATTCACTGGACGTGCAAGTTGTGACAGCAACAAAATGATAATGAGCTGTAAATACAGATATCCTGGCAATAATCACGCTGCCTATATCTGGGCTAATTCTATCCTCCACCAGAGATGTGAACCAAGGTGTCTATGGTGACAGTTTTCTGCTAGGTAACTGTGGTTGCTGATTACTTTGTGTGAAGTTAGACAATGGTTAGGTAAAACATGGCAAACATAATAAGTTCCCGTTCATATTGCTGTTTTGTTTCTTTACTCCTAAACCCTTCCATCTTACTAATGTTTTAAAGGTTGAGTGGGTGTAATGCTGGAGTGCTTTTCATTGCACCCTACATTGTTTTCAATTAATTACTGGTACTTCACTTGCTTATCCTTGACTGTTGTGTTAATGTTACCGGCATTCTGTGAAAATAAGGTATTGTATAGATCGCCCAGGTATTCGACAGAATGTCTTGCATTTTTGGCAAGGTATGAAATAAGCTTATTTCATTGCCGTAGATGCGACAATGACCAGGCACCCAGATCAGCGTGAATGACTTGTTGCATAAATGGAACTTATTAACGATGCGGCCCTGGATCTCGTGAGAGTCCGTAGTACAAGATCAATTGCCTGAATGGCTGATTTTGAATCTGAAAATATGACAAATGAGTCATGCCTAGAATTGAGAGCATAGTCTATGGCTTTGTCAGTAGCAAAAAGTTCGGAGGTAAATACAGATGTATAAGTCGGCAACCGATACCTAAGTGCACATTCAGTCAACCACACACTTGCACCCACACATTCACTCGACTTGGAGCCGCCGGTGTACAATTGATGGGACCCCAAGTGACGCATGATGATGTTACGAAACAAGTGGTGGACTTCCGTCTCCGCACCTTGGCCTTTGGTGCTGGGAGCCATTATATATCCACTGTAAAACCGGGTGGCTCCCAAGGCGCTATATTTTTAAGCACCAACTTGTCACAGTCACTGGGGTCCACACCAAGCTCCTGAGTTAGTAAGTGGAGGCGAACGGCAAGTGGCCAACACACCTTCCGCATAAGGTGGTGGTATTGACGGAGGGGGTACAGGCCACATTGCCGATATTACTTTTCCTATATGTTCGTATGCCATACGATAAGAACAGGTGGTCACGGCGAATACGGAGGGAGGCACATTCACCTCCACTTCCATACGAGCTACACGGGTACACCGGACTGCTCCAAGACACATTCGCAAACATTTATTCTGTAGCACATCCAATCCTTTCAGCGTGGCATCGGATGCCAAGCCATACACCTGTACACCATAGTCTAGCTTCGATCGAATAAGTGACTTATACACCATTAATAAAGATTTTCTGTCGGCACCCCAGGTAGTACCCGCTAGGTACTTGAGGACATTTAACGGTTTCTCACAACGAGCAAGCAAAGTATTAAAGTGAAGTTTAAAATTCATTCTACGATCAAAATGTATTCCTAAAAACTTTACAGAATTTTGAAAAGGTACTGCCTGATTATCCAAAGTTAAGCACAAATTAGGTACGTTACGATTAGTGAAGACTACAGCGGCACACTTACGGACGGAAAACTTAAATCCCCACTGCAAGGCCCATTGGTGGACGGAGTCAAGGGCTGCTTGAATCAGCCCAGCCGAAAATTGTGCATTACGGGAAGAGTGCCATATTGCACAATTGTCAGCATAGAGCAGTATTTAAGATTCCTCAGGATGGGAGCTGATGACAGAATATCATTGATCATAATACTAAATAAAGAAGGACTAAGCACACTTCACTGCAGCACCCCGTTTTCCTGGATAAATATATCCGATGTTACGTTATGGGGCAATTTGACAGACGAAGTCCTGTCCCTCAAGAAATTTGAAATAAAAATAGGCAAATTTCCTCTTAAACCATAAGCATAGAGCTTACCACGTTGAGTACACCGCTTCCCGTCCGATCAGCGAAGTTAAGCAACGTTGGGTCTGGTTAGTACTTGGATGGGTGACCGCCTGGGAACACCAGATGCTGTTGGCATCCCTATGTGTCAGGTGGGGTTGGTGGAGGATTAGTGCCCCTCCCTGTAAAACAATTAACTCTAAGCCGTTGGCCACCCCGTTTGGGATATATGGCGTCTGGCAATGAATGAATGAATAGAGCTTCATTAGTATACCGTGTCGCCATGTCATGTCATAGGCTTTATGGATGTCCAAGAACACCCCTATCATGAATTCTTTATTGGCAAATGCCTCTGCAATACAATGCTCCAAATTCATTAAATGATCTAGTGAACTTCTGTATTTACGGAAGCCACGTTGTTGATCATTTAACAAATTCTTCGACTCTTAAACAAAAGAAGCTTATTGTTTACCATACGTTCCATGATCTTACATAGACAAGAAGTCAACACAATAGGACGAAATGAAGTGGGATTCATAAGACGACCAGCCTCTTTGGGTATAGGTATGACGTGCGCAAAGTGCCATGAGTTTGGGAACATTCGAGACGCCCAAAACTCATTGTACAATGCTAACATCTTAATCAGGTTGTCCTGATTAAGATGCTGGATCATACCGTACGTGATGGTGTCTGGTCCAGGGCCCGGATGCACAAACGGCCTTAAGGCTACACATGGCCTTAAGTCGGGTAGTTTAAGGCCGTAGGTCGCTAAGGCCCATGCACGAAGCACGTACAGGAGGGTAAGCCTCGGTAAGGCCGCCTCAGCCGCTGAGGCTGGGTCGGAGCAGCCTTACTGTATTGAGACCCGTAAATAAAGTAACTCCGATTTGATATTCTCTATAGCACAAACCGGACCAAACTTGTTATTGTTTATCTCGGTACGGAGTTGATGGTTGCCTGTGAACTAGATCGTGCTTTGAGAAGGGAATGGAGGTTTCCTGGATCCACTGAACCCCCATAACACAAATGATGAACATGCATTGAGACAATATTGCCTCCCCAGGAGCAAATTCCTTCTTTTAACAGAACTTGAGCCTCATACTGGGAGTGTCACGCTACACTCCCATGCCATTCTTGCCTACGCAACAATTTTTGGCAACCCAGGGGAATTTTCAGTGTTGTTGGAGAGTGGTATTCATCAGTCAACAAGTATATCCAAAGTGATATCACGTGTGACAGATGCTTTAAACAGGAACTGACAGAAAAATTAAGATGCTCAGTGCTTTGCTGAGAAGAACAGAGACTAGAGGGTTTTCACAGAATAAATAATTTTTCTAAAGTGCTTGGGTCCCCCATGAGAAGGGAGGGAAAGAACACATCCCCAGTATCCCTGCTTTTAAAGGGCAACTAAGGAGGAACCTATTTGTCTTCAGTCCTTCATTCCTAACTGTCCTCTTCTGTCTTCTGTCCTACCCCCTTTTCTTGATGTTTGCATGTTTCTTATGGTCTTTATTTTCCCTCTACGTCTGTTTTGCCATGCAGCCATATTATGGGTTGGTGATAATTCTTCATTGTTAACTTCCTAAAGTGCTTGGAGCAATGGATTGAACTCTCATACCAATTAAGGCCCCAGATCACAAAGAACATGTATTTGTCAGTTGTAATGGGTTCCATTCACTGGACGTGCAAGTTGTGACAGCAACAAAATGATAATGAGCTGTAAATACAGATATCCTGGCAATAATCACGCTGCCTATATCTGGGCTAATTCTATCCTCCACCAGAGATGTGAACCAAGGTGTCTATGGTGACAGTTTTCTGCTAGGTAACTGTGGTTGCTGATTACTTTGTGTGAAGTTAGACAATGGTTAGGTAAAACATGGCAAACATAATAAGTTCCCGTTCATATTGCTGTTTTGTTTCTTTACTCCTAAACCCTTCCATCTTACTAATGTTTTAAAGGTTGAGTGGGTGTAATGCTGGAGTGCTTTTCATTGCACCCTACATTGTTTTCAATTAATTACTGGTACTTCACTTGCTTATCCTTGACTGTTGTGTTAATGTTACCGGCATTCTGTGAAAATAAGGTATTGTATAGATCGCCCAGGTATTCGACAGAATGTCTTGCATTTTTTGGCAAGGTATGAAATAAGCTTATTTCATTGCCGTAGATGTGACAATGACCAAGCACCCAGATCAGCATGAATGACATGTTGCATGAATGGAACTTATTAACGATGCGGCCCTGGATCTCATGACAGTCCGTAGTACAAGATGCAAATTGCCTGATCTGAAAATATGACAAATGAGTCATGCCTAGAGTTGAGAGCATAGTATATGGCTTCGTCAATAGCAAAAAGTTCGGAGGTAAACACAGATATATGAGTCAGTAACCGATACCTGAGGGCACATTTGGTCGACCATACACTTGCACCCCCACATTCACTCGACTTGGAACCGTTGGTGTACAACTGGTGGGACCCCAAGTAACGCACGATGATGTCAAGAAACAAGTGGTGGACCTCCACCTCCGGCGCCTTGGCCTTTTGTGCTGGGAGCCATGATATGTCAATGGTAAAGCCAGGTGGCTCCCAAGGCGCTATATTTTTTAACACCAATTTGTCGCAGTCACTGAGGTCCACACCAAGCTCCTGAGTCAGTAAGTGGAGGCGAATGGCAAGTGGCTGACGCACCTCCCGCAGAAGGTGGTGGTATTGACTCAGGGGCGTACAGGCCACATTGCCGATATTACTTTTTCTCGAAGTTCTGAGGCCATAGGACCAAGCCAGTTGGTCAAGACGAATACGGAGGGGAGGTACATTCGCGTCCACTTCCATGCGAGCTATACAGGTACACCGGACGGCTCCAATACACATTCGCAAACATTTATTCTGCAATACGTCCAATTCTTTCAGCATGGCATCGGATGCCAAACCATACACCTGTCAGCCATAGTCTAGCTTTGATCAAATAAGGGACTTATATTCCATTAATAAAGATTTTCTGTCGGCACCCCAGGTAGTACCCGCTAGGTACTTGAGAACATTTACAGATTTATCACAACGAGCAAGCAAATAATTAACATGAATTTTGAAGTTCATCTGACGATCAAAATGAATTCCCAGAAACTTTACAGAATTTTGAAAAGGTACTGCCTGATTATCCAAAGTTAAACACAAAGTAGGTACGTTACGAGTCATTAAAACTATAGCAGCACACTTAGGGACGGAAAACTTAAATCCCCACTGCAAGGCCCATTGGTGGATGGAGTTAAGGGCTGCTTGAATCCGCCCAGCCGAAAATTGTGCATTACAAGAAGAGTGCCATATTGCACAATCGTCAGCATAGAGTTAGTATTTAAGATTCCTCGGGATGGGAGCTGATGACAGAATATCATTGCTCATAATGCTAAATAAAGTAGGACTAAGCACTTTTCTCTGCGGCACCCCGTTTTCCCGGATAAATATATCCGTTGTTACATTACAGGGCAGTTTGACAGAGAAAGTCCTGTCCCTTAAGAAATTTGAAATAAAAATAGGCAAATTTCCTCTTAAACCACAGGCATAGAGCTTCATTAGTATACCGTGTCGCCATGTCATGTCATAGGCCTTATGGATGTCCAAGAACACTCCTATTATGAATTCTTTAATGGCAAATACCTCTGAAATACAATGCTCCAAATTCATTAAATGATCTAGTGAAGTTCTGTATTTACGGAAGCCACATTCTTGATCATTTAACAAATTCTTTGACTCTAAAACAAAAAGAAGCCTATTGTTTACCATGCGTTCCATGACCTTACATAGACAAGAAGTCAACACAATATGACGAAATGAAGTGAGATTCATATGACGACCAGCCTTTTGGAGTATCGGTATGATGTGTGGAAAGTGCCATGAGCTTGGGAACGTTTAAGACGCCCAAATCTCATTGTACAATGCAAACAACTTAATCAGGCTGTCCTGATTAAGATGCCTGATGATACCGTACGTGATGGTGTCTGGTC
>NW_027644511.1:0-26353 GCF_032717465.1 Coenobita brevimanus
GGTTGGGGTCTATTGCTCAAGTAATGCCACACAGGGATGAGTGAGGCTGGTCACTCATCTTAAATGTCAGGACCAACTTGCCTAGTCCCGGGCTCCTACGCTCCTCATGGAGCAAGGCAGGTTTGGATGATGGATGGATGGATATATATATGTATGTATAGATAGACAGATATTGGATGGATGGATATATATATGTATGTATAGATAGACAGAGAATGGATGGATGGATATATATATGTATGTATAGATAGACAGATAATGGATGGATGGATATATATATGTATGTATAGATAGACAGATAATGGATGGATGGATATATATATGTATGTATAGATAGATAATGGATGGATGGATATATATATGTATGTATAGATAGACAGATAGATAGATAGATAGGTAGGTAGATAGGTAAATAGATAGATAGATATACAGTGAACTCTCACTTATCCAGCATAACTCAGCGAACTTTGTGCGGAGTAAAATTAAACGTCGGATAATGCATAATACCCCCCTTCGGTTCAACATTCTGCGTGGAGCTGGATATTGTCTTACTATTCATCTCAACCTTCTATCCTAAAAACTTTCCCCTGAGTAAATGATTAAAATCAAGCATAAATATAATACAGTATTGATACAGGAGACTCAGGAACACTAAATTCTGCTCAGGGGTGCCTCCTTCCTACTCCTATATAACCAGGGAAGATGGGAACCGGAGGAGAAAACGAGCTTCACCCGCCTGTATCCAAGCACCTACCCCTCCCCCATACCCCTACCGAACCCTCCTACTTCACCAGTCATTCTTAACTAGCAGTTACATCTCAAGCTCACCTCATACTTAAAACACACTACTATTACACAAACATAAATCAATATGATATACAAAAAGTATATACTATAACTATCAACACGCTCCAGCAAGAAATTAATGCATTACAACGTTCAGACTAAAATAATATCGTAAACAACAGCCACCTTAAGCCTCATGCGTTGGTATCGCTGTAAATTTTGTTCACATACAAACATATGGAGAAAGCATATGACAGGGTGTATAGACTAGGATTGTCGAAAGTGTTAAGAATATATGGAGTAGATGGGAAGTTGTTGAATGCTGTGAAGAGTATGTACGATGGTGCGAAGGCTGCAGTGCGTGTGGATGGTGAACTAAGTGAATTTTTCTCTTTGAAAGTTGGGTTGAAACAGGGATGTGTCATGTCTCCATGGTTGTTCAATCTGTACATGGATGGGGTAATAAAAGAGGTACAAGGTAGGGTAGTGGATGTTGGAGTGGCCCTGGTGAGAGAGGATAGTGTTTGGAAACTCCCTGTACTGTTGTTTGCAGATGATACCGTGTTGTTGAGTGAAGACGAAGGGGAGCTGCAAGGCTTGATGGATGAGTTTGAGAGAGTGTGTAAGAAACGGAATCTAAAGGTGAATGTAGGGAAGAGTAAAGTGATGGTCTTTGAGAGAGGTGAAGTCAGTGAATGTACAGCGAGGTTGGATGGTGAGGAATTGGAAAATGTGAGTACGTTTAAGTACTTGGGTAGTGTGATGAGTAAGGATGGAGGTTTGGAGGGTGAAGTGCTTGAAAGGGTACAGCAGGGAAGAAAGGTTGCTGGTTCTTTGAAAGCAGTGATAAGAAACAGGGAAGTGAGCATGCAAGTGAAAAAGTTACTACATGACAGTATTGTGATACCAACTCTAACGTACGGAAGTGAAGCTTGGACGTTGTTGGAAGGACACAAGTCAAGAGTGAGAGCCGTGGAAATGAGTTATTTAAGAGGAGCCTGTGGAGTCACATGGAGAGACAGGCTGACGAATGAGGATATAAAGGAGCATTGTGGTGTTGATGTGGATGTGATAGGAAGCGTTATGAGGAACACACTGAGGTGGTTTGGCCATGTGGAGAGGATGGAGGGTGAAAGACTGACGAAGAGAGTGTATGTGAGTGAGGTGGAGGGGGAAAGAGGGAGGGGGAGGCCGAGGATGAGATGGAGAGATGGGGTGGAGAGGTATATGAGAGAGGTGGGTGTGAGTTGGGAGCAGGGGAGTGAAATGGCGGGGGACAGGGCGACTTGGAGGCGATTTGTTTGTGGCCATCCCAAACGGGATTGAGGCGTCTGGCAATAGATAGATAGATAGACAAACACAAACAAACATACACACACATTTACACAGTCATACATAAGCACATAGACACACATATGTATGCACATTCACGCCCACACACAACATACACAATCAAAAGTACATACACGCAGAGACAGGAAGACAAACACACACACACACACACACACACACACACACACACACACACACACAAACAAACATATACAAACATAGATACACACATACACACTAGCAGACGACACAATCAAACAAAATCACACATATGCAAAGCACACACACACACACACACACACACACACACACACACACACACACACACACACACACACACACACAAATACACAAGCGCACAGACGCGCATCCATGCACACACGCACATGCACGCACGCACGCGCACGCATTCTCACACATTCACGCATGCACACGCACGCGCAGAGAAACACACACTCAGGAACGTACCCGTGCACATGCTCTCTCTCTCTCTCTCTCTCTCTCTCTCTCTCTCTCTCTCTCTCTATATATATATATATATATATATATATATATATGTGTGTGTGTGTGTGTGTGTGTGTGTGTGTGTGTGTGACGGCTAAAGAGTTAGCAATACTGACAGGCAGTGACATCAAAAGTGAGTGACAAAAAAAAAATGCATATGCAGAGAGAGAGAGAGAGAGAGAGAGAGAGAGAGAGAGGGAGGGAGGGAGAGAGAGAGAGAGATTTGTCTTTCTATCCATATGTTGTCAGTCGGCGTAATTCCGTAAGGGATGGCCACAAACAAATCACCTCCATGTCGTCCTGTCCCCCGCCATTTAACTGCTCTCCCCCCAGCTCACATCTCCTTCTCTCAAATACATCACTACATCCCTCCACCTCGTCCTCGACCTCCTCTTCCCTCTTCCCCCTCTACTTCACTCACATAATGTAGGCTACTCTCCTCGTTAGCTTCTCGCTCTCTATCCTCTCTACACGTCAAAACCACGTCAATGGATTTTTCCAGACACTTTCTATCACACCCACATCCACACCACAATGTTCCTTCACTTCCTCATTTGTCAGTATGTCTCTCCATGAAACTCCACATGCTTCTCTCAAATAACTCGTTTCCACTGCTCTCATTCTTGACTTGAGTCCTTTTAACAAGGCCCAAGCTTCACATCCATATGTTAGAATTCGAATCACAATACTAACATTGCAGCAACTCCTTCACTTCCATGCTCACTTCCCCATTAATTTCTTACCACTGTATTCAAAGGAACACACCCTTCTTCCTTCATGCACCCTTTCAAGCACTTCGTCCTCCAAACTTCCATCCTTACTCATAACACTACCCAAGAACTTAAATGGACTCACATTTCGCATTTCTTCATCATCCAACCTCACTGTACATTCAGTGACTTCATTTCTCTCTTAGGCCATAACTTTACTCTTCCCTACATTCACCTTTTGATTCTGTTTCTTACACACTACGAAACTCACTGTGCCTTGCAGTTCCTCTTCGTCTTCACTTAACAAGATAGTATCATCTGCAAGCAACACTACAGGAAATTTTGAAAGTCTGCCCTCTCTCATTAGCCCTCCTCAGGTAGACCTTCGCTTCAGGTAAACCTGGGTCTGGTAGACCCGAAATTAAACAAGGTCAGAAAACACACTTTTGTTTTATTTATGACAAATCCAAACATGGTATGACATTCTTCAATGTATATGCAATACAGCCATGTAAATAAACTTAATTTTTTAATTCATTATATATTTTTTACCAATTAAAGAAAAAAAAACTTTGAAAAAAACAGTACCTTTTTTAATTATTCAGGGAAAAAATGAAAACAAAATCTGATTGTAACTTTGTGTGGTGCAACTTGCAGTAGCATCATGGAGCTTCATGGTATGATGCTGGGGGTGCCTGAAGCTGCGACCATATCTGAAATCAGGGAACACAAAGTATGATTAACAATTGTTTTTATTTTTTTTTTCTGTTATTGTTTGTTTTTTTAATATATGATGCATCTCAGCTTATATACACATCGTAAAGTGATAAATTGAAGTCTATGATGCTGCTCTTACCTTCCTCTACATGCAATTGTTGCACAAGGGCTTGCAGTGCTCCATGCACATCGGCTTCCTGCAGGATATGCAGGTGTGGCCTATCTTCCTGTCATTCTTTGCAGGACAGAAGAAGCACCTCTTCCTGGACTGAGGTGCACTTGGAACGGCAACTGGTGGGATGTTCAGGTCAGTCTTGATGGTCTGCTGAGTTGTCCTATGCATACCTGGGAAGGACATGTGCTCTTCAGCCCAGGGTTTGACGAGATTCATCGCCAACTCCAGCATAAACTTCCAGCGATCCATGGGGGTGCCACGTCTCTCTGCCATTATCTCATTGAAGAGGATGTGAGAATTGACATTGGCAGCATTGACATTGGCATAGAATATAGCCAGTGGCCATCTTTTTGTCATGTGGCTGCAAGATATGTATGCACATAGTTGATCAAAAGAGTCTACTCCGCCCTTTGTTTCATTGTAATGCAATATTATTTCAGGTTTTCCCTTTGCCCCTATCTTAGGTTGATCATGCATGGTGGACACCAGTAAGACAAACTTCTTTGACTATGTCTTTTTTTTTAGCAACATGTGCCACCAATGTCATGTGCTTGTCAAAAGCGTAGGCGCTCTGACCTACCTTCATTTCAGAAGGCTTGGCCAACTCTGGCGGGATTTCCCTCTTGTTGGTGCGCATTGTGCCAACATAAGTCAAGCCATGGTTTTCAGTGAGGTCCAACGCCAGTGGCACTGATGAAAACCAATTATCACCAGTGATGTTGCAGTTTGACCCACTGTAAGGCTGGCAAAAGGTCAACTGTTACATATTGCCCCAGGCCAATTCCAGATGGTGGTTTTGTCTGCTTGCCCAAGTACGGCAAAGCATTCAGCATGTGATGTGATGATGAATCACAAATCATTATCAGTTTCAGACCGTACTTTGCAGGCTCGTTTCCAATGTACATACAGAAGGCACACCGGCCTCTGAAGGCAACAAGTTGCTCATCAATTGTGATATTTTCACCAGGAGAATAATGTGCCTTACAGTTTTCAATGAATTTCTCCCACAGCTCTCTAATGGGGGCAAATTTGTCTGTTTTCACTCTTTTGTCTCTTGTGGTCTGGTCATCAAAGCGCAGAGCGCGCAGAAGGAAACAGAATCTGCACTCACTGAACACAGCTCTGTACATTGGACAGCCACTGGTGGCACTAAATATTTCATCTGTGGGTACGTGGTTGTACTTTTTCACTGCAGTCATGGTTAGGACTCCAATCAGTGCCATAATTTCATTGTAAAATGTGTTGTCAAAAGTTGGGTCCTTCTGGTTTGTAAATTTTCTTTTGAGGTTTTCAATGCAGGCATTTGTTGATGTGACAGTGAGGTGTATCATGTCATCATTTATGAGAAGACTGAAACAGTTTTCTGGTTTGCTTGTAGGAGTGCCACTTGGTACAGTTGGTCCTTTTGTCACTCCATGGAGAATGTTCCGTCTGGGTGTTCTTGTAGAAGGTCTTGCAAATGGCTTGGTAGACCAGGAATGTCCATTTTTATCCTTCAGTTTGTTTCGTATGAACTTCACGATAAGATCATCATTTTCATCCTCATCAGATGCAGACACATCTTTGGAGAAGGAAGCAGCTGCAGGAGTAGAAGGTTGTGTAGCAATAGACGTAGATGTTGCGTAGAGGCTGCTGTAGATGTAGATGTAGCGGGTCGAGTGTGAGACTTCCGTGGTCTCTCCTCTTCATAATAGTCATCGTCGTCACTGTCAGTCATTTCAGGTAAGTATTCTTGACGATCATCAGAGTCATAAAGTTCCTCAATAAGTAAATCATCATCATTATTTTCATCATCACTTGAGTCACAATGTTGTGTGCCACTTGGACATGTGAGTGGCTCACGTTTTCTCTTTAATGCCATCTTCACTGAGTTAGAGTGTCTTTATCTGGAAAAAATAAACATAAAAATGTACAAAAAAAGCATGCAAAAAACATAATAATTATGAAAATAACAACGAAAAAAGGTAAGAATAACACAAAACCCCCCTACACAAATAAGGTAGACCCAGGTTTACGGGACCCAATAAAGCACACAAAAAAGGTAGACGTGGGTCCCACGGACCCAAACCCCCCCTACACCGGAAACGGACAAGAGCTCGAAATTGCCCTTTCACCCCTTACATTGGTACAAAAAGTCAGGCAGCTATTGGGGAGTACAGGGTTCCCGGGTGTTTAGAAGGTAGTGAACCTAACAAACTGGGGGGGTTGGTGTGTCTCAGAGACCCGACACTACCTGAGCAGGGGCCGTTCCAACATCCACTGCCCTACCTAGTACTCTGTTATAACCCCATCCATATACAGATTGAACAACCATAGAGATATATCATCCCTGCTTCAATCCAGCATTCAGATAGAAAAGGCCACTCAGTTTACTATCTACACGCACTGCAACCTTAGCACTCTCACGTATACATTTCACGTCATTCAACAACTTCCCATTTACTTCCAAATTCTTAGTATTTTCCACATTCCTTGTGTATCCACTCCGCCATATTTTTTCTCCAAATCCATGAAGGCCGCATACAACATCTTTCCCTTCTTTAGAAACTTTTCCGCTGAAGACCTAAGGATGAATATCTGATCTACACATTTTCCCTTCCTAAAACCTCCCACTTCTCCAACCATTTCCTCTATTTTTTTTCCCCCTTACTCTGTCAGTAAGTATCCTACCGTGTATATTTCCTATTACACTAAGCAGACAAATGCCCCTGTGATTACCACACACTTCTTTTTCCCCCTTTCCTTTGTACAGGGGAATAATTATACCTGACTCATTACGGGACTCTACTTTCCTCCCAGGCCAATCTGCACGTCTTGCACATCCATTCTACTACTATCTCTCTCCCATGTTTCAGCATTTCACCACACACTCCATCAATTCCTGGGTCTTTCCCCATTTTAACTTTCTTCATTGCTTCCACAACTTCCATCCTACTGATTTCTTCCTCTCTTCTCATATCCCTCCGTCTCCCAGCCATTCCCCAGCCACTTAAACTTGCATTACTTTTATTCTCTATGTTCAACAATTCTTTTAAAGTGTTCTCTCCATCTACTCACTTTTTCTCCCTTCTCCACTAGTAATCTACCATTTATATCTTTCACTCCCCAGCTAACTTCTTTGGTACCCTGTATAACTCTCATTACCTCTTTGCAGAAAGTTTTCTTACATTACCACCACTTTACACTCAAACTCCTTCCAAATTCCTCATCCACTCTCTTCTTACTCATTCACTAATCTTTTTACCTCTCTCTTCCTCTCTACATACATCTCTGTTTTCCCTCTCTCATCCTCTTCCACGCCCCTTTTTCTCATCCACTCATTATATGCTTACTTCTTTTGTGCCACAGCCCTGTCTCACCTCTTCATTCCACAATGCTGTTCCTTGCACCCCCCTTTCGTCTTCTCTTCACCCCACACACCACATCACATGCTGCACAGATTTCTGCGAATATCTTGCACACAAGTTCTACGTCCCCCATCTTCTCTAAGTCATTTAATATGGCTGATAAATGCAAGCGTGTTGGTAGTAGTGCTTCTGGCTCATCTAGGAAGCAACATGCCATCTTTATGGAACAAAATCTCCAAATAATATAGCATATTGAACGAGATGATAGTGCAGTGATGGAATTATTTGGGATGAAAAGATCAACTGTGGAGACAACTGTTAAGGATAAGGAGCATTTTCTTAAGCATGTGAAGGGTGCTGTGTTCATGAAGTCCACCATCATTGCCAAAAACGTGGGCCTATTATGGAGGAGATGGAGAAACTTCTGAGCGTGTGGATAGACAACCAGATCACCAGCGCATCCCTCTCAGCAAGGGGCTGATACAGGAGAAGACCACTAAAATATTCCAGAACCTAAAAGAAATAACCTGAAGAAAAGGATGTAGAGTTTAATGCAAGTCTTGGATGGTTTTACTGCTTTAAATCACGGGCAACCTACATAACGTGAAGGTAAGTGGTGAGACAGCTGGTGCCGACACGGTAGCAGCGAAGGAGTTCCCGTTTACTTGGCAGAGATCACCGAGGAGGGCGGCTATCTCCTGGAGCATTTGTTCAATTATTGCTGAGCCTTCAACCTCCTATGCTGAGCCTTCAACTTCCTATGCTGAGCCTTCAACCTCCTATGCTGAGCCTTCAACTTCCTGTGCTGAGCCTTCAATCTCCTTTGCTGAGCCTTCAGCCACATCCGTTCAGCCTGCTTCTCCCGAAAATCCCGACTCGCCCACTGCTCTCTCCTCACCCGCATCTTCCAACTAACTCCACTCCTCCACCTGCCTCCTCCCACTTCCTGCAAGTCCTGCTATGTCTGCCCTTAGGTGAGCTACAGTAATGTTTATAAAATAACTCTGTTACCGCTTATGTCCATTGTGTATTTACAATTAACGAAACAAAATGCAATGCTTGCCACATCCACATCTTCCCAGGTGGCACACGTTCCATTATCTTTCGTCAGTAGTAAATTGGCATCGGACATTAGCAGGAACAGAGGATTTATATTTCATAATGCAGTATAAACTGCTTAAGAACATTTAAAACCCTACCGAGAGATCAGTGAACAGTACAGTGTTTGTTTTGTACGTACAATACTGTAAGGGATTTTCGTTTTGCTAACAAAATCAACTCGTGAACGGCCTCTTGGAACCAATTATGTTCGTGAGTTGAGGTATTTCCGTATACTGAGGGTAGAGACATGAATGAGTAAATATGGTAAGAGTGTAATTGGATATATAATGTAGTAAATTTCTGACTATATGGGAGTATAACAATGATAGGGGTAAATGCTGTGATGGAAGCAGTTGGATCCAATAAGGAAAGATATATATTTACAGTACATGGCCATGTTAAAATTCAATGAAAATTTACAACTATTGCTGAGTGTAATATTAGAAGGTTATTACTGTATTAACCCTTCGTTAATCCTGTGGGGTATTCAAACGTGGTTAGTCCGGTGGGGTGTTACAACACTTAAATACAAAAATACATGTAGTGTTACTATCTATCTATCTCTATCTATTGCCAGACACCATAATCCCGTAAAGGGTGGCCACTTGACACTGAGTTAGTTGTGTCATAAACAGACTTTGTAGTTACTTGTAGAGAAGTTATATATATTAGACTTGTGGACGAGCGGTTGTTATACTTGAGTAGCTTTGTAAGTAGATAATCTTCTTTCCCATTTGTCATTCAATGACAAGGAGAGGTAAAGAATAGTATGGGACTATTTTTATTTGTCTTGGAAATATTAACAAGTCTCTCAGACAGAGCGAAGTATAAAATCCCGCTAGCTATCTCCCTATCTCTCTCTCTCTCTCTTCCAAGTTGCTAAGCCTTTCTTCCCACTCCCTGCCGCTTCTATGGCCTCTCTCCTTCTGAGCTCTCTTTCCTAAATTCTGGTGTAGCAGGAGTCGTGTCACGTGTGTTCACTGTGGTTGGAAAGTTCTAGAAGCCTGTGTGTGAGTATGTGTGTATGTGTGTGTATGGTCACTAGGCTGCTGTATCGCTGACAAACTAACTGCATCATCTCCTGACTGGCTACTTCATAATCTGTCGTCAGCTTTTCCTCAGTGTAACTTGGAAGATCATTTCCCATTCCCAGGCTCGCACAGAGCTGTCTATCTGTCTATTTATCTCTCTATCTATTATGATTTGTAATTATAATATGGAGTCCTAACATATGCTCGGTACACGCCACTGGAGGTCCTCCGACAGCAATCATCATTGACATATGCTAATCTATTAGTATATAATATTGATTATAATATTGTATACATATAACATTCATAGTAAATAGTAATTATCCAGTAATATTACATTTTAAACAAGTTGTATACATATTTGAGTAAATGCAATGGTTGTTGTAAAACATTTTGTAAAATGTGTATGTATAACAGACATACGCATATAATTGTGCAATGGTAATAGTGCTCGGTTACACATTACATATTGAGTTATCCCTTTAGTAATGTCTAATATTTCACCTAACTTGTATGATGATACTGGTAATACAGAATTGTGGTATAGTTGTATGACTTATAACATTGTAGTAGCATTGTGGTAATACATAATTTTAACATTTTATGAATTGTTACAAAATATTGTGGTAATGCATAATTGTGTTGGCCTTATAATTGTAGTTACATTTTGTTAATGCAACTGTTACATAAGTGTCTTGGCCTTATAATTGTAGTTAAAGTTACATAAAAGTTACATCTTGTTAATGCAACTGTTACATAATTGGCAAAGTGTAACATAATGCAGTCGTTTGTCGTTACATAATTGTTACATATTGTTTGTAGTTACATAATTGTGGTTAAAGTTACATAAAAGTTACATCTTGTTAATGCAACTGTTACATAAATGGTACATATTGTTTGTAGTTACATAATTGTAGCAAGTGTAAGATAATGCAATCGTTTGTCGTTACATAATTGTTACATATCGTTTGTAGTTTATGTGGTATTTTGGCATATGTAGTAACACTTACACTTATTTTCAATTGTTTGTTATGTGATCTTACTCTTGTTTCTCTCTTTTTCTTTTTTACTTTTTCTTTCTTTCTTTTCTATTTTTTGTATGTATTGATTTTCTATAGTTTGTTTTTCTTCGCTTGTGTATGCTTTTTCTATGTTGTTCATGGTTGCATAATTACTGGCTAATTTCCTTGGGATACTTTTTTAAGATTTAGTTTATATTGCACAGGTATTACTGAAAATGATATTATATAGCCCCATATTTTGTTATTTTATATAAAAAATATATACACTATATACAGTATTAACTATATACACTGACTTGTTGTTCACTTGTACCTATCGTGGGTAATATGTGTGTCAGCACTGTGTGGAAATCATTGTCTTCACGATTGTGTTGAAGATGTTCACTCTTGCTAACGTCATTTGTGTTGGCCATTTTTTTTTTCTAGTTTACCTTGTAACTTAATTTATGTTTCCACTAGGTAGCTTTAATTAATAAATGTTTAATACAGTTCTTTTAATCGCTCACTGAGTAACTGTGATGGTATATTTTCTTTATCACTTTGTAGATATAATAATGTATAGCTGTATGTATGAAACACGTATTTTATGTAGGTATAAATGGTAACACTCGTTGGTAGTAAATAAATGTTATAATAAATGAATGAATATATACAGTGTAGAATATTTATTGTTGGTGCAAGTATTTAATGATTGAATTATGAAGATAATTGAAGTAGGTATATGAATTTAAGTTGTAACTATACAGCACGTTTTATATGTTTGTGCAAAATGTATTGTCTATCACTGTGTATTGTATAAATGAAGTAACTATGTAACTCACTAATCTTTACCGTGGTGGGAATGGTGTTAGTGATGGTTCAGGTGGTGAGTTGACTGACGTGGCGTCTTTTCAGCTAGCACGCATGATGACGTCGACTTCCCACACTGGTAGCTGTGGTGAGTAAATGAGTAGCGATGAGTAACTTGAGTGAAGATGAGTGAGTAGGATGAGTTGTGAATATGGACTTGGTATTTGCTTCGTCGTCTTGACCTCTTGACTCCTGCGTCAGCGGTGGAGGTTGGATGGATGTAGCAGAGAGAGGAGGGTTAGGTCTGGTTGTTGTGAGTTATAAATCGTGTCTCATTCTCCGCTTGTTTGTTTTGTTTTTCTTTGTCGATGTTTTCTCGGTCCTTTTCTCTTGTGATTTACTCGTTGTGGGATGAAGACTGCCGATACTTGTAGGTGCATGTAGAAGATTATACAGACGACTCGTAGATTTCTTACTTGTAGTTGATTGTAGATGGTAGTAGTTCGTTGGTTCGTCGTAGAAATTTCAAGATTGTTTGTATCAGTACTTTGTCAAACTACTTGCAAGGCGTCCTGTGACCTCTTCACCTTTACATCAGCGTGATGATCGGGGAGACGGAGGGGGGGTTGGAGAGAATACTGTCAGGAGCTGGTTGTGAGTTGATGGTTGTGAGAGTTTTTTTTTTTTTTTTTCAATCTTGATATTTTGTAGGAATTCACTGTTGATTCGTAGACGAGGTTCGTATACATTCACTGCTACCAAATGTCCTAAAAAGACTTTGTAGTTACTTGTAGAGAAGTTATATATATTAGACTTGTGGACGAGCGGTTGTTATACTTGAGTAGCTTTGTAAGTAGATAATCTTCTTTCCCATTTGTCATTCAATGACAAGGAGAGGTAAAGAATAGTATGGGACTATTTTTATTTGTCTTGGAAATATTAACAAGTCTCTCACACAGAGCGAAGTATAAAGTAGAGTCCCACTAGCTATCTCCCTATCTCTCTCTCTCTCTCTCTCTCTCTCTTCCAAGTTGCTAATCCTTTCTTCCCACTCCCTGCCGCTTCTATGGACTCTCTCCTTCTGAGCTCTCTTTCCTAAATTCTGGTGTAGCAGGAGTCGTGTCACGTGTGTTCACTGTTGTTGGAAAGTTCTAGAAGCCTGTGTGTGAGTATGTGTGTATGTGTGTGTATGGTCACTAGGCTGCCGTATCACTGACAAACTAACTGCATCATCTCCTGACTGGCTACTTCGTAATCTGTCGTCAGCTTTTCCTCAGTGTAACTTGCAAGATCATTTCCTATTCCCAGGCTCGCACAGAGCTGTCTATCTGTCTATTTATCTCTCTATCTATTATGATTTGTAATTATAATATGGAGTCCTAACAGTTGTTTTACAGGAAGGGGCACCAACCTTCCACCAACCCACTTGTTGACACGTAGGGAACACGTATGGTTTGGTTATATGGTTACCAACCAGCGTTGTAAATGGTTTCTTGGCTTACAGGAAACCATTTGGCTTGTCACTCAATGTAAAGCCACCTGTAAAGGGAAGAAAAGGAGTAACTAACATGTAAAATATATTCATACTGCCGCTTCAGCATATCTCTGCAATCACTAATGAAAAGATTGAATGCCTTGTAGGTGGTGTTTACTAATTTATAATAATTATATACAATAAATTATAATATCAGTAAAAAAAATAACAAATGGACTCATATCTCACTTGTCAGGTAAACATGCACGGGAAAATACATTTTGTGATTTATAAAATCAGTATAATGATAAACAATGTACAAAAATAAGATTTAAAAAAATCTTTATCAGAAGATTATCTAAATGGTTAGTTTGATGAGGTGACTGGACACCCCGGGGGGGGGGGGGGAAGTGCTCCTCTCTCTCTCACTATAGCAAAGGCAGGACTAAACCAATCCACATGCTCACTCCCCTCACTGAATCAGGAGAGTACTGGAACGGAGAGAAATATTCGAATTACTGGCTAGGAAATATGAGCTATTAAAAAAACTTGTCGTGCCAAAACACCCCACCTGACTGACGAAGAGTTAATGTAATAAGCAATTAACAATGCATGGAGCATGTGATAAGTATAGTAATTGCAGGAGCACATAGTCTATTATTTTTCACAAGATCACCGTCGAAGTTCATTATATAGGGTTAGTATTGAAAACTATAATAATACATGGAATAATGAACAAACAGCAGTTGAGTACACAATAGTACAGTAGATTTCACAAAGACTGTCTTTCAGAGTGATGTTTCTTAGCTATTTATTAACTTCGGCATTTATATATATATATATATCTACCGTATTGTTCTTTATGTTACTGATTCGCCGTTCAAGGTTTATGTCTAAATCATCATTTACCTCTGTTTCTTCTGCAACTCTTTTCACTTACAGATGGAGTGTCACATTAATGGGTTGGAAGATTTCATATTTGTGGGAACGATGTGCAGAATGATGATGTTGTAGCATGAGCAACCACAGATTCTGATTTTACCATACAATAATCAGGGACCTTGAACAAACCAGTTGCAGATACTGAGTGAACAGGAGTTCCGGGACAAATAAGACTAACAGGAATTGGAGTACTAAAGAAGAAATAGCAGATATGGTTCAGACGAGCATGGCGCACTGGGACCCTGGGGGCTGGAACGAAGGAACAGACAGATTGTACCAATAAATTACGAAATAGGGCAGATTCGCAAGGAGCAGCACTACTAGGAAAGATTGTCAGGAGATAGGCAGCACAAACTCGAGAGTTAGGTGAAAGAAAAGCACATCTGCTGAGATCATTGGAGGATATGAAAGCAACAGAGATATGATCATGAGATAGGAGGAAGTATTCCGAGAAAACAGAGGCCTGTAATAGGTAATTATTGTACCAGAAAGGAAAATGAATGATGTGGAAGAGGTCGAATGTGGTAGAATAACTAAGAGGGAGTAGAACTACAATTTTTTTTAGTGAGGAAAGTTGCCTCAAGTATTGAATAGTAGTATTCTAATGAGGAAAATGGAAGCACTGGAGACAAGTCTATGTATAGCAGAGGTCAGAGATAGGTATTAAGTCTACAGTGACACGAAAACCGACAGCGTTAACTAGAATACGAATTAAGGTTGTACAGTAACTTGAGAGAGAAGAGAGTCCAGGGAAACTTGTAGGTTGTACATGTGTAGTTTGACATGCAACAATTCTAAGACAATATTGAGTTTTGAGATCTCCTTTGTTAGAATTCCTGTGAAGTTGTTTAATGTGTGTGTGACGTCATTTGTGTGGGCTGTGATTTTCTGTAGGATAGAGTGTTGAACATAATTATTCTCTTTTGAGACTCTAGGGCACTGGCTTAGTCAACAAGGTCAGATTTGAATCCAGAAAGTTTACGAGTGGTTGCTACACCAAATAATCCACTTAGAATTTCTCCCCCAAGATCAAAGAGCTAACGCTTCACTCGCAAACGACCTACGGGTGTTTGGTTAGGGAAGGTGTCATGTAAATGGTACAACTGCATCCTAAAGTAGTCTAGTTTCCAGCAGATGGATAAGTAAAGTGGGTACCAAAACTCATCCTTGTTCTATTGTTCCTTGATGGCAGACAGAAGGGCCTGTATCTCCTCAAGCTGGTGTGCGAAATCGAGCAGGGCTATGGCCACGGCGGCCAGCAGCTCTAGGTCATAACGCAAGGAGACTACAGCTTTCACCTCCATTACCTCGCCTCCCGCCTCAACCAAGGCCCCGGGCAGTACGGCACCAGCAGACCGTACTAGGATCAACACTGCCAGCACGTTGACCCACAACATCTTTCCTATAAAATAAGCTGAAGTTAGAGGCAATAATTATGATAATAATTATGATGAGAGTTTGGGGGTGATAATTTTATGTAAGAGACTTGTTGGCAGAAAACTTTGCACAATAGTTATTAACAGTGGGGGAAGGTGACACCGTTCCAGAAGAAGTGGAATTTGAAGAAGTGTCAAAAGAAGGAATAGCAGAAGAAGAAGCGTTTCCGGGTTGAGAAGATGAGGAATCTCCCATTGGCTCCTCCAATACTATGCCCCTCGGTGCACGTTTGAGGTCATCGGCATGCACCTATTTGGTTTCTGCTTTAGACAGGTCTTTTGTTTCAAATTCATTACCCTGACGAGAGATGACACGAAAAGGACCCATGAATTTACTATCAAGTTTCGATTCGCGCTCGTGATCTAGGGGAAAAACTAAATCACCTACTTGAACTGTTACTTCTGAGGCAGCTGCATGTTGCTTGCATACTATTTCTGCATTTACGAGGGCCAAAGTATCCTGAACGTACTTATGAATTTTCTGGATATTTGAGAGGTGGACTTTGACCTAATCGTCATGACTGTAGACTGGATCAGGCTTAGACTGCAACAAGGAATAAGGTAGTGTCTTATCAAAGCCATCGATGACAAAGAACGGAGTTTCACCAATTGATTTTTCGAGTGATCCATGATTGATGCATCCACCTGCAGAACCCACTCACCCAAAGTGGAACTATGATCTCCCATCATGTGACATAAACTCTCCAATATCTTCCTCTTTTGGCGCTCTATGAGGTCATTAGAGGCTGGATGCTGGACAACAGTATTACACTTACAAATTCCAAAGTTATGACAAGTTTCTTCCAGCACTGAATTGTTGAACTCTGGCCCATTAACGGTTATAATGATTTCTGGAGTTGTGAAAGGACAAATGACTGAATGAAGAAAAGCGTGGCCAACCGCATTAGCAGATTTGTCACACAATGGAGCCAATATCACGAAACTGGAGAAATGATCGACTGCCACTAATAGATAAACTAAGCATGATTCTGTACATGGTAATTTCAGAAGATCAAGGGAGACAGTTTGCCAAGGCCTTGAAGGTACAGGGTATTGTAATATAGGTGCAGGTTGACCAGTAGTTCCTTTATTGTGAGCACATAATAAACGAGCATCGTAGTGAGCGTCTACATCCTTTTGCACAGTGGGCCAATAATATGAAACACGTGCCTGTCATAAGCTTCTGTCTTAACTCCGGGTGTGACGCATGAGGGGTGTCATGGATTAGATGGAGGGCAGCAGGAATTAAGTCTATTGGAATGACTAGTTGCCTAACTTCGTGACAAGGCACATATTTACTTGTGATTACCATTTTTTGGTAGATTAAGTCATTAAAGGGAAAGAAATCAGACACAGGAACTGATAGCTTTGGCAGGGAATAAGCATCACATGACTCAAGAAAGTATATGACCTAAGACCTTAGAGGGTCAGAATGCTGGAAGCCATTAAGTGTGTATAATTGAACGCCAAATTTACATCACATCCAGGCGAGATTGTGGCAACATAACGAGAGACAGCATTGGCTACAACATTCAACTTTCCTGGGACTTATTCAAGCATTGGATAATAGTCATTAACAATAACTGCCCAACGTGCAAGGCGACCGGTAAGATTTACGTCCTTGAAACAGGTCACACAGAGGAAGATGGTCTGACTGGATAGTTTATGAAAAGGGTAACCGTAGGTGATATCGAGGAAATGTTTTAGGGACCAGACCACAGCAAGGGTTTCCCAGTGAGTTACACTGTAATTCTTTTGTGCAGAGTTTAACACATGGTTGGCATAGGCAATGACAAGTTTCTTTCCCTTGGAGTCATCTTGCATGAGAACAGCAAGCATCAGTAGCCTTCATAATAGGAATGGTTTTGAATAATCAGAACACCAAGACCGGGGCTTGTGCAAGAGCAGTTTTCAGGGTGGTAAACGGGGTAGCTTGTTCATCTGACCACATAAAAGGCTCATCCTTCTTCAACAGTTTAGTTAATGGTGCAGCAATTTGGGCGTATCCATTGACTAAACGACGATAGTAGCCAATATGACCGAGGAAACTATTTACTGCACCTGTGTTGGTGGGAGCAGGGAAGTCTGTCACTGCATTTACCTTTTCTTCTAACTTATGGATGCCATTAGCATCAACGACATGTCCTAGGAGCTGCAGCTTCTTACATTTGAAATGACACATTGACAACATAATTTTAAATCTAGCTTGTTTGAGCCTAGTGAATACCTCGGCCAATTTCTCTAAGTGTTCCTCTACAGAGTGACTAACGATAATGACATCAGATAAGCTAAGACTGAGTAATCTATCATGCCGGGGAAGAATGTATGAATTAGCTGCAAGAGTGCCAATGGTGCATTTCTTAGAACAAATGGGAGTCTACAGAATTGGTAATGACTGGACAGGATGCTGAAGGATGTGACAGGACGAGACGATTCCTCCATTTCTACTTGCCAGTTGCCAGTCAAGAGATCCACGGAGGAGAAAACACAGTTGTTTTCCCTAAGGATTCCAACAAATCAGGAATAGGGAATCTGTTCGGAAGTTAGTGCATTTACACGACGGTGGTCTATGACTGGCCGTAGCTCACCACCTTTCTTTGGAACGAGAAATGACGGACTGTTCCACAGGCTGTCAGAGTGTTTGATAACATCAGATTCGAACATTTCCTGAATAAGATGATCAGCTTGCTGACACTGCCTATGAGGTAAACGATAGGCAGGGACATACATAGGTTGAGCTTCAGGCTGCAATGTAATGGAATATTTTATGAGACTAGTTTTGCCCATGGTCTCACCGGGTAGGGCTACTACTTCACGATAGTCTCGCAAAAGTTCAAGTAACAGACTTCTATACTCAGGATAATAGCCCTGTTTCACATGTGATTCAAGATTAGATGGGGTGGTAATATCAGCAGTGTGAACAACTGAGCATACATCTGCAAGAGAGAGTGGGAAGTCTTGGCACACAGGTACGGTAGCTGGGTATATAAAAAAATCACCAATCTGTGTCCTACTATGCAGCTTAAGTGGGTCATTAGTAGTGTTCAGTAACTACAAATAGCATAAGCCATCATGTGACACCGAGCACATCGCAAACTCGTAACTCAAGCGCGTAACATGACAGGTCTCAGGCTGAGAAATAGCAGGTGACCCAACAATTCCCGGAGCAACCTTGCTATATACATTGAGGGAGGGAGAGTAAATCCGTGCACCGTTTTACCTTCGCCGTGTTTGGTGTTGAAGACTGCATAATGTCTGTTAGCAGGGCTGGATGAACTCTTGTGATGCACGAAAGCCAGAACTTATAAGGTGAAAAACAAACTCTATGACACAAATGACGAAAAACAAAAAAACTAAAAAAAAAAAAGAAGGAAGTCAGATTAAAACTCTATGACACAAATGACGAAAAACAAAACACCAAAAAAAAAAAAAAAAAAAGGAATTCAGATTAGCCCTTGGAGTGCAATTTTATTTGACTGTGTGTGTGTGTGTGTGTGTGTGTGTGTGTGTGTGAGAGAGAGAGAGAGAGAGAGAGAGAGAGAGAGAGAGAGAGAGAGAGATTACCGCTGAAGGGAAAGAGGCTGCGCAAAATTCGGCAGAAGAGGAAAGTTGATGGGACGAAAAATCTATAAGTTCAACTGGTTTAGAAGTGCCGCACGTGACTAAGGTGTGGCACAAATCAGTAACTAAATAGGGTTTATGAAAGCAACAATTTGATTCACCACACCTGGCTCCTGAGGAGAAAGTTTTGCAAAACAATTAATTTGTTCTATCAAAGTCAGACCACGAGAAAACAAGCCACCAAGGACTGAATGAGGATGAAGGACAGAGTTGTGTGCAGGTGAAAATGACCGAATAGTCAGTTAGAAGGCTGTGACAACCTGAAAGACTGTTCCAGATCTGCCAAATTTTGTACATGAATGATTACGAACACTTCTTAATCTCTTAACTTTAAAGCGCTTGCCGTAATGATAAAGGCATGTACGAAAGGTGGTGTAAGTGTTGTGCCCGATGTAACAGGTAAATACTTTAAGGGAAAAACTAATCCAACATTGTGGCAAAGAGTCAGAAGGGAGTAGACGAGAGAAGTAGAGCTGATCAGATGAAATGCCTTTGATTCTGTTTGGCAAATGAGTACTGGATGTGATGAAATCCTTTCCCATGATAGGTGAACATCCATCTCACACTAATTCGATCTGCATATGGATTACCAAAGTGTGTAAGATTTAAGGAATAAATCGGGATTTATTTAGCACGCATAACCGTTGACCAGTTGATTTTACAGTAGGTGCAATTCATACTTCAAAATGAGAGACATTAACCTCCAGGAACGTGGCTGCTGTGTGAGGGATTAAGTTGGTCGTGTACTGAGGGAACCACCCTTGGCCTATCGGTTCATGGTCGCAAAGCTCATAGGTCGCTACCGGGGGGTTTCCTTTACCTGCTTTTGAAAATGGCCAATTCTATGTCAGGGATGGAGTATTCGTATTCGGTATTTGCATTTGAACGGATTCGACCACAGTGTTTATGTTTACTCGTATTTGTATTTGATTTATTGTTATAAGATATCAAGATATTTGTTTCACATTCAAATACATGGGGAAAGTATTCGTATTCATCAAATAATTTGATGAAGAGTCACAGATTTGATATAAAAAATTACCATGCATTTGATTGCTAACTTCAGTTTGTATGTATATAGACTGGTATCAAAATACGCTATGAAACGTGCTTTGACAAAGCATTAGCAACAAAAATGGAATGTGATGTGATGTGATCCGCATGAAGTTGGTGTTGTTTAACATATCCAGTACGTTTAAGCTGGTACTGCTGAATGTGTCCGTCTGCATGTAGATGGGTTAGATATTGGTATGTAGCTGGTGAACGGCTCAGTCTTTCGTCTCATAGACGACAGATACATTGTGTGAGGCTGAATTAGTGACTGAATTAGCAAATCGTAGAGTCAAGATTCGGAGAGTGAATTCATGATCTTAACTTCACGCAGTAAATTATGTTAATGACTAAATTAGGCTGGTAAAATATGCCGATAGTACAGGCTAGAACACTACGTTGGGTGTAATCACTGTGTAGGAGTAGATTCTATTTGTGCATAGATAATCGTATTATCATTTTATATCCTTTAACCTCTCATCAGGTTCTATTATTTTGACTTAGGTTGACTACTAGCGTGTTTCTGAATAATATGATAGTTTATTTAACTATTCAGAAATCATGAATTGTCATCTTAGTAGCCATCATTGGTGTAGGAACATTTCATTATCCACCAAGACAGGAATGGTACTCCAGAGTAAGTTGTAAATACTATGAAAAACAAAAGCATTTCAATTTCAGGAACAGCTACCTCTAACTTACTGCAGGTACGTCTACTCAACAAAAGGTGATTTTTTTTTTTTAGCAACTGACTGCTGGTCCTTCAACTGTGGGCTTTATTTTTTTCAACATATGTATGTGACAGAAAGGGCCAATTATATCAAAGTCCTATTCCGAGTGGTGGAGTCAGATATACAGGACTTAAGTTCCTCAATCCATTGTCGTATTGGCCTATATATTCATGAAAGTGGGAGGGGGCATCTCGCAAAAAGGGGGGAACAAGTTTCACGAGTCTCAACATAATCCTATGTAAAAGGATTATGCTTACCATTTTTATGAGTGGTTGATGAGAAGAGGGAGGGGGGGAAGGGCACAATTATTATGACAACGGCACCCTTGTCCAGGGACATTAGTGTCATTATAATGATGACGACCGGAAAATAACGTCATTAAAAATTTCCAACAGACTCTCTCCGAATAAGGTCAGTAAACAAATGGAGATCTTCGTCTGACAGGATACTGGAGACATTGCTGAATTTCCCGAGACTCCCCCGCAAAATCCGAAACCTGGCAACCCTAGGTCTAGAATTTGTAGGGTTTCTGAAATCTGATGCCGGACTGTTGAATTTCGCGTGAAATACCTAAATATATCATTACTATATATAAGATCATCCTTAATAGAAGCCTATTTCTTAGTGTTAGCTGTTATGGACTTTAAAAGCAAATTCACATTGATACAGTCCATTATTTATTTTATTCTTCGGGTTGTGACATGGAAAAAAATACAGGAAGTAATCTAGCACTCAATGATACTGGAGATATGGTTTTTGTTTTCTTTATCTGCAGCATAATCATGTGTTAGTGCTGCTGCGAAGGCTGAGGGTGGTTCTTCTACATCTACAAGTATGATCCAGTTCACAATGCCAACTATCTGGAGGGAGACAGAACACTTCAAACTTTCACACCCACGCCAGGAACGTATTACCTAAAACTGTAACCTTCATTCCTGGAACTCTGCAACCACTGTCACTTGTAGAAGCAGGAGTACTGTATGATCTAAGTACATTGGAGCCTCAATATGTTATCCCAGAAGTCATAGCCATTTGCAAACAGTTTCACTTAAAACAAGTGCGAAGAGCACTAACAAAGTGCTAACTCTTTAATGAATCTTTGTGCCAACATTAGCATTATTACGAGCGAGCAATGTTTACTCTCAGTTTAGTTAGGAAATGCGTGTTGTTTAGCTTCTGACCTGGCCCCGCCCAACACGAACGTCAAGTTAAGCATAAGCTAATAACATTACTCCTAAGTGAAGCAGAGTTGATAGTCTTTTCTGCTTGTGATACATACATTCAATAAATTCTATTGTCAACTAAAAGCTCATCCAATAAAGGGCTAGGAACCTCATGGAGATCTTGAGTTTCCAAGGGAATTTGGCTCTGAAATAGTGAACGCCTCAATTACAAAATCTAATTTTAAAAGATTTTCCGTCCACTAACTGCACCTGTGTTTTTTGGCATCAGCTCTAGCAATTAGATATCGGAGGTTCCGCCTTTAATTTTACATCAGAGAGATATTGCGATAACATGGAACTGGGCACTTTACTGGTAGTATATATCTGGAGTAACAGACAAATGTGTAGGGCTGTGGAGGAGTGACTGACTGCTTCCTACATGACTGGAAGCTACATTCAGGTAATGGTATCCTGGTTGGAGATTTACATGTCGTCATACCTGAGAAAATATCCTTGCCCACTTTGAGGATGTAATTAATTTCTTTTAAGATCACCAACAATGTCTAATGTATTTTTTAATGCGAGGGGAAGAAGGAACCAAAGACAGAGCCTGCAAAATTTTCCTTTCCAAGAAAAAAACAATACAAAAAGAGAACTAAATTCAAGATCCATTCATTTCGAGATGCCTGGACACATTGCGTTTGAAAGACTGGAGATCATAGGAAGTAGGAAATACAGACAGAGGGAGCACAGTTCCAGAATTAACCTGTTGCATAAATAGAAGGGACTGGGAGTACCGGTTAACTCTTGCATTAGAGAGTTGGTCAGAAAAGAAATGAGAATTTATTGCTAGACGGGTGCTACGTGCCCGTCGTAGAGGTGGAGGGATGCAAGCAGAGACAGTTCAGAGGGAGCAGTGACCACATTGAAGCTGTGATAGAAAAAAGATGGGAAGATGCAAACAAAGTGGGCGAGAAGAGACAAAGGTTGAAGGGGAGCCAGTAAAGAGGAAAGAGAGTTGACGAGACGAATAGCCTTTTGACTCCATCCTATTGGAGAAGGAGCTGTATGTGGGTAGCTCTCCCCCGTACATGAGAGTTGTACTCTCTAAAGAGGGGCGAATAAAACCCGTGTATAAAGTCAACAACTGTGCAGGGGTAAAGAAGGCACCGGAGTCAGCTCTAGCACACCTAATCTATTGGAAGCAGATTTTACAAGAGAGATGCAATATGATCTTTCCAAGATAAGTCCTGTGTGAATGAAACCCCAAGCATGTTCAAGGGTGATGCAGGATTGAGCTGGATATTATTAAACATTACTGGGTACTCCTGTGCAAGATTTTAATGGGTTAATAGGTGCAAAAACTGAGTTCTTTTGATGCATTAAAAACAACAAGATTATTTTTTTACCCCAGTCAGAGATATGAGCCAAGTCAGACATTAGGTGTGCCATAATCTCATCCCTTGTTTGTTGAAGTAACTGCTGAGATGGACGTTGCAGAAACCAAATGGAAAGGTGAAGAGTGGAATCATCAGCGTGTAAGTGATTAGATGTACAGCTTAGAGAGAGAGCATTGTTGAATAAATGGAGGGAGAGTTGGTGATAGGACAGAGCCTCTGAGGGAACACCACTGTTGATAGATCTAGGAGAAGAACAATGATCGTCTACAACAGCAGCTACAGAGGACAGTTTGGAAATTAAAGATTTATGCCACACTCGATCGAAAGCTCTTCTTTGAGATGTCAAATGCAATGTGGGAAAGCTTTCGCCAATGTTCCGAAAGGAGAGATAACCAGGAGTCTGAAAGCTAGGTGAGAAGATCGCCAGTGGAGAGTCTCTGACGGAACCCATACTGACAATCAGAAAGAAGGTTGTGATAGGAACAATGCTTTACAGAATTTTTCTGTTAGAGAATAGACTAAAAAAATTTGAGACACAGGATGTTAAAGAAACTAGAAGATAGTTAGAGGGTTGGGAATGGTCACCCCTTTCCTTTGGGACTACAGCTGAATGAGAGCAAACTTCCAGCAAGAAGGAAAGGTACAAATTGAAAAGAAAAAGGCAAAAGAGTTTACCTTAGGCAGAGTGTAAGCACAGAAGCACAGTTCTTGAGAACAACAGGAGGGACTCCATCAGGCATCCAGTAGTGCCTTGTTAGTACTGATGCCTGTGATGGCAGAAAATACATCAGCTGAAGAAATTTAAATGCCAAGCCGTGAGGTAGCTTCAGAGGAGGGAAGTGATGGAGGAACAGCAACTGAATCGTCTGGAGGTGGTATTGGGAGAAAGTCTAAAGTGAAGAGATCTGCTTTATCGGTAGAAGAAATAGCTAAAGAGCAATCAAAGTAGAAAAAGAGGAGGGAAGCGATGATGATGGAAAGTTTTTAGAAAGGGTTTTGGCAATGTACCAGCAGAAGAAGCGGTAAGAATTTGAGTTGGAGAGTTGAGAGCATTTAGTACGGATGAAATTACTTTTTATGGAGCGAAGAACAGACTTAGCATGATCCCGGGCAGAAACATAAAAAAGATGTGATTCCAGGGGTGGGTTGGCTCCGGGTACCTTTTTATAGGCCCTTTCCTTTGTTGCGGACAGTATTTGAACAAGCGTGATTGAAACCAAGGCTTTCTGCATTTGTCACAGGACACTTTGAGAAAAGACTGTATTCTCCCATGCCTGAGAGAATAACCTCCGTAATGTGCATAAGGCACACTCAAATGGTTCTCAGCCCTGGAAGCAATAATCAAGGAAAATAAAAGAAGTACTGCCTGAGTGGCCTCCCAATCCGTAGCTCCAAAGTGCGCCACAAACGACGTTTCTTTGGAGGGTCCACAGGCCGTACCAGAGCAATAGGACAGGTTAAGGTAATAAGGTTATGACTGGAGGAGCCCAGTGAAGAGAAAAGATTAACAGTGCAAGCAGAAAGGATTAGTTGTAAGGGAAGAGGTCAAGTATGTTGGAGCTCTCTCCAAGGCATTCAGGGGACATGGGTAGGGTGTTATACCAGCTGGTCTAGGTCATTAAGGATAGAAAAAGATATAGGCTTGTTCTTTACCAGGTGGATCAGTGAAAAGAGGAGGAGAGCCAAAAAATTGTGTTAGATGAACATTAAAATTTAGAATGTGATGATATCAGAGAAAGAAGAAATGGATAGAATGTGGGTTCCAACTGTAGAAGTAAGATAGTCAAAGAATTGTTGATAGTCAGTAGAATTAGGAGATAAGTAAACAGCACAGATATATTTAGCCAGAGAATGACAGGAGAGCCGGAAGCCAGATAGTAGAGAATTCAGGAAGAATCCATGTTCAGGAAGACGAGATCAAGATAGGTCATTGCATACATATACACAACATCCACCTTTGGCTTTGGAAATGAGTATAGAGAAAGTTGCCTCAGACAGGTGAATCTCGATAAGAAAGAGAAGGTGAGGTTTTAGAGGAGGGAGAGGTGGTGCTTGACAGAGAGAAAGTTAGAGGAAAGGCCGCAAATGTTGCAGAAATGAAAGAAGAAGTGAGTCAGCCAGTGGACCCAGGCAGCTCAAAGATTCGTCACCGGGAGGAAGGGGCGTGATGTTGGGGGCATTTATGGTCTCTCCCCCTGGGGATTCCGAGGTATGGCATGGGTGCACCATTTTCCTCTTATTTTTAAATCTTGGAATAGGAAGTGTAGTAGTGTATTGTGCACGTAGATTGGTGTTGTTGTATTGGAGAGCATGCCGGCCTACTCTCTGTGTTACTGAGACACTGAAAAAGTTCAGCAGGAAAGGGGGAATGGTCAGGAACTACATCCGAGGGGCTGATGAAACGGGAGCTCCAGCTCCCGTTTCCATCAAACATGAGTAAAACATGATTAAACCTTTCTCTCCTTAGCTGGACCTAAGCCTCCAAAACAAGAACATCATATTCTACAGGTAGACTGGTCTGACAGTAGTTACAGTAGTTCAGAGAATGAATCATAAGTCAGATAGTGAGTTACTAGATGCAAAAGAAACTCTTCCAGATGATGTATTCAGTTTACTTTCTTGAACATTAACCTACATTTACACACTCTGCTGCAGCGTGTTGTAAAGGATGGTGTGAGGGAAGCTGGATCACTACATAAAGGTTGTGATCGAAGGTGTCTGCTTTAGCAGCGAATGTAAGAAAATCTACTCAGACAACATATTTGCCAGAGGGGAAAGGACACATTTCAAACTGGCACCATCTGCACAATGGAATTTCTGAAGATAATATGATTAAGTTCTTACTGAAAATTCCTGAAGAAAAGTATGGTAAAAAACAGAGTACTGTATCAAACGCCTACTTATCACGATTGGTGTCGTTTTTTACTCGAATCTGTAAGAGTCTTTGGCACTGTTTTTCTAAAGCTAAGAAATTTTTTTACAAGGTCAGAACATTGTCACATCTAGCTATATCATATCATGT
>NW_027644512.1:0-4995 GCF_032717465.1 Coenobita brevimanus
AGTTTTTTTTTTTTTTTTTCAATCTTGATATTTTGTAGGAATTCACTGTTGATTCGTAGACGAGGTTCGTATACATTCACTGCTACCAAATGTCCTAAAAAGACTTTGTAGTTACTTGTAGAGAAGTTATATATATTAGACTTGTGGACGAGCGGTTGTTATACTTGAGTAGCTTTGTAAGTAGATAATCTTCTTTCCCATTTGTCATTCAATGACAAGGAGAGGTAAAGAATAGTATGGGACTATTTTTATTTGTCTTGGAAATATTAACAAGTCTCTCACACAGAGCGAGGTATAAAGTAGAGTCCCACTAGCTATCTCCCTATCTCTCTCTCTCTCTTTCTCTCTCTTCCAAGTTGCTAAGCCTTTCTTCCCACTCCCTGCCGCTTCTATGGCCTCTCTCCTTCTGAGCTCTCTTTCCTAAATTCTGGTGTAGCAGGAGTCGTGTCACGTGTGTTCACTGTTGTTGGAAAGTTCTAGAAGCCTGTGTGTGAGTATGTGTGTATGTGTGTGTATGGTCACTAGGCTGCCGTATCACTGACAAACTAACTGCATCATCTCCTGACTGGCTACTTCGTAATCTGTCGTCAGCTTTTCCTCAGTGTAACTTGCAAGATCATTTCCTATTCCCAGGCTCGCACAGAGCTGTCTATCTGTCTATTTATCTCTCTATCTATTATGATTTGTAATTATAATATGGAGTCCTAACAGTTGTTTTACAGGAAGGGGCACCAACCTTCCACCAACCCACTTGTTGACACGTAGGGAACACGTATGGTTTGGTTATATGGTTACCAACCAGCGTTGTAAATGGTTTCTTGGCTTACAGGAAACCATTTGGCTTGTCACTCAATGTAAAGCCACCTGTAAAGGGAAGAAAAGGAGTAACTAACATGTAAAATATATTCATACTGCCGCTTCAGCATATCTCTGCAATCACTAATGAAAAGATTGAATGCCTTGTAGGTGGTGTTTACTAATTTATAATAATTATATACAATAAATTATAATATCAGTAAAAAAATAACAAATGGACTCATATCTCACTTGTCAGGTAAACATGCACGGGAAAATACATTTTGTGATTTTTAAAATCAGTATAATGATAAACAATGTACAAAAATAAGATTTAAAAAAATCTTTATCAGAAGATTATCTAAATGGTTAGTTTGATGAGGTGACTGGACACCCCGGGGGGGGGGGAAGTGCTCCTCTCTCTCTCACTATAGCAAAGGCAGGACTAAACCAATCCACATGCTCACTCCCCTCACTGAATCAGGAGAGTACTGGAACGGAGAGAAATATTCGAATTACTGGCTAGGAAATATGAGCTATTAAAAAAACTTGTCGTGCCAAAACACCCCACCTGACTGACGAAGAGTTAATGTAATAAGTAATTAACAATGCATGGAGCATGTGATAAGTATAGTAATTGCAGGAGCACATAGTCTATTATTTTTCACAAGATCACCGTCGAAGTTCATTATATAGGGTTAGTATTGAAAACTATAATAATACATGGAATAATGAACAAACAGCAGTTGAGTACACAATAGTACAGTAGATTTCACAAAGACTGTCTTTCAGAGTGATGTTTCTTAGCTATTTATTAACTTCGGCATTTTTATATATATATATATCTACCGTATTGTTCTTTATGTTACTGATTCGCCGTTCAAGGTTTATGTCTAAATCATCATTTACCTCTGTTTCTTCTGCAACTCTTTTCACTTACAGATGGAGTGTCACATTAATGGGTTGGAAGATTTCATATTTGTGGGAACGATGTGCAGAATGATGATGTTGTAGCATGAGCAACCACAGATTCTGATTTTACCATACAATAATCAGGGACCTTGAACAAACCAGTTGCAGATACTGAGTGAACAGGAGTTCCGGGACAAATAAGACTAACAGGAATTGGAGTACTAAAGAAGAAATAGCAGATATGGTTCAGACGAGCATGGCGCACCGGGACCCTGGGGGCTGGAACGAAGGAACAGACAGATTGTACCAATAAATTACGAAATAGGGCAGATTCGCAAGGAGCAGCACTACTAGGAAAGATTGTCAGGAGATAGGCAGCACAAACTCGAGAGTTAGGTGAAAGAAAAGCACATCTGCTGAGATCATTGGAGGATATGAAAGCAACAGAGATATGATCATGAGATAGGAGGAAGTATTCCGAGAAAACAGAGGCCTGTAATAGGTAATTATTGTACCAGAAAGGAAAATGAATGATGTGGAAGAGGTCGAATGTGGTAGAATAACGAAGAGGGAGTTGAACTACAATTTTTTTAGTGAGGAAAGTTGCCTCAAGTATTGAATAGTAGTATTCTAATGAGGAAAATGGAAGCACTGGAGACAAGTCTATGTATAGCAGAGGTCAGAGATAGGTATTAAGTCTACAGTGACACGAAAACCGACAGCGTTAACTAGAATACGAATTAAGGTTGTACAGTAACTTGAGAGAGAAGAGAGTCCAGGGAAACTTGTAGGTTGTACATGTGTAGTTTGACATGCAACAATTCTAAGACAATATTGAGTTTTGAGATCTCCTTTGTTAGAATTCCTGTGAAGTTGTTTAATGTGTGTGTGACGTCATTTGTGTGGGCTGTGATTTTCTGTAGGATAGAGTGTTGAACATAATTATTCTCTTTTGAGACTCTAGGGCACTGGCTTAGTCAACAAGGTCAGATTTGAATCCAGAAAGTTTACGAGTGGTTGCTACACCAAATAATCCACTTAGAATTTCTCCCCCAAGATCAAAGAGCTAACGCTTCACTCGCAAACGACCTACGGGTGTTTGGTTAGGGAAGGTGTCATGTAAATGGTACAACTGCATCCTAAAGTAGTCTAGTTTCCAGCAGATGGATAAGTAAAGTGGGTACCAAAACTCATCCTTGTTCTATTGTTCCTTGATGGCAGACAGAAGGGCCTGTATCTCCTCAAGCTGGTGTGCGAAATCGAGCAGGGCTATGGCCACGGCGGCCAGCAGCTCTAGGTCATAACGCAAGGAGACTACAGCTTTCACCTCCATTACCTCGCCTCCCGCCTCAACCAAGGCCCCGGGCAGTACGGCACCAGCAGACCGTACTAGGATCAACACTGCCAGCACGTTGACCCACAACATCTTTCCTATAAAATAAGCTGAAGTTAGAGGCAATAATTATGATAATAATTATGATGAGAGTTTGGGGGTGATAATTTTATGTAAGAGACTTGTTGGCAGAAAACTTTGCACAATAGTTATTAACAGTGGGGGAAGGTGACACCGTTCCAGAAGAAGTGGAATTTGAAGAAGTGTTAAAAGAAGGAATAGCAGAAGAAGAAGCGTTTCCGGGTTGAGAAGATGAGGAATCTCCCATTGGCTCCTCCAATACTATGCCCCTCGGTGCACGTTTGAGGTCATCGGCATGCACCTATTTGGTTTCTGCTTTAGACAGGTCTTTTGTTTCAAATTCATTACCCTGACGAGAGATGACACGAAAAGGACCCATGAATTTACTATCAAGTTTCGATTCGCGCTCGTGATCTAGGGGAAAAACTAAATCACCTACTTGAACTGTTACTTCTGAGGCAGCTGCATGTTGCTTGCATACTATTTCTGCATTTACGAGGGCCAAAGTATCCTGAACGTACTTATGAATTTTCTGGATATTTGAGAGGTGGACTTTGACCAAATCGTCATGACTGTAGACTGGATCAGGCTTAGACTGCAACAAGGAATAAGGTAGTGTCTTATCAAAGCCATCGATGACAAAGAACGGAGTTTCACCAATTGATTTTTCGAGTGATCCATGATTGATGCATCCACCTGCAGAACCCACTCACCCAAAGTGGAACTATGATCTCCCATCATGTGACATAAACTCTCCAATATCTTCCTCTTTTGGCGCTCTATGAGGTCATTAGAGGCTGGATGCTGGACAACAGCATTACACTTACAAATTCCAAAGTTATGACAAGTTTCTTCCAGCACTGAATTGTTGAACTCTGGCCCATTAACGGTTATAATGATTTCTGGAGTTGTGAAAGGACAAATGACTGAATGAACAAAAGCGTGGCCAACCGCATTAGCAGATTTGTCACACAATGGAGCCAATATCACGAAACTGGAGAAATGATCGACTGCCACTAATAGATAAACTAAGCATGATTCTGTACATGGTAATTTCAGAAGATCAAGGGAGACAGTTTGCCAAGGCCTTGAAGGTACAGGGTATTGTAATATAGGTGCAGGTTGACCAGTAGTTCCTTTATTGTGAGCACATAATAAACGAGCATCGTAGTGAGCGTCTACATCCTTTTGCACAGTGGGCCAATAATATGAAACACGTGCCTGTCATAAGCTTCTGTCTTAACCCGGGTGTGACGCATGAGGGGTGTCATGGATTAGATGGAGGGCAGCAGGAATTAAGTCTATTGGAATGACTAGTTGCCTAACTTCGTGACAAGGCACATATTTACTTGTGATTACCATTTTTTGGTAGATTAAGTCATTAAAGGGAAAGAAATCAGACACAGGAACTGATAGCTTTGGCAGGGAATAAGCATCACATGACTCAAGAAAGTATATGACCTAAGACCTTAGAGGGTCAGAATGCTGGAAGCCATTAAGTGTGTATAATTGAACGCCAAATTTACATCACATCCAGGCGAGATTGTGGCAACATAACGAGAGACAGCATTGGCTACAACATTCAACTTTCCTGGGACTTATTCAAGCATTGGATAATAGTCATTAACAATAACTGCCCAACGTGCAAGGCGACCGGTAAGATTTACGTCCTTGAAACAGGTCACACAGAGGAAGATGGTCTGACTGGATAGTTTATGAAAAGGGTAACCGTAGGTGATATCGAGGAAATGTTTTAGGGACCAGACCACAGCAAGGGTTTCCCAGTGAGTTACACTGTAATTCTTTTGTGCAGAGTTTAACACATGGTTGGCATAGGCAATGACAAGTTTCTTTCCCTTGGAGTCATCTTGCAT
>NW_027644513.1:0-14985 GCF_032717465.1 Coenobita brevimanus
CCACACCAGATCGTAGAAAGAAGACAAGCAAGCTTTGTCACATCAACATGCTAAAGTTATATCACAGGCAGGACAGAAAATAACCCAGTCTGTACCGTAGCTGTTCCACCCGAGTCTGGAAGTGAAGTTCTCCCATGCAGTATGAGCCTGAGTGATAGTTTGAGGGAGAGAATCCTGATATCTCATGAATGATCTCCAGACTAGCTTTCTCATCTAGCTCCCGAGGGAAAGGTAGGAGTTTTCGGCATTACTGCAGGAGTACCCGCAAGTGTTCCGTGCCACTCCAGGAAGAACCACTGTGTTGATGCATGATGTTGATGTTGGAGACACCAAAGCCAATTATACTGCTTCCTTACCGTGTGAACCCAGTGAAAGTTCCTCTCATCCAGAAGGAGCTTGGCTACCTGTTGGACCACAAGATGATTGAGCCCTGTCCAGAGCAGTGGAGTTCTCCTGTCACTCTAGTCCCTAAGCCAGGTGGGTCACAGCGGCTTTGCATCGACTACAGACGTGTTAATCAGATAACCAAAACAGACACTTACCCTCTCCCTCGCGTGGAAGATTTCATAGACAAGATCGGAAAGGCTAGGTACATAAGTAAGTTTGATTTGTTAAAGGGATACTGGTAAGTACCTATGACTGAACGTGCTAGGGAGATCTCATGTTTTGTAACACTAGGAAAGACTTTTGCATGTTCTGTAATGCCATATGGTATGAAGAATGCACCAGCCACTTTTCAGAAGCTCATGAATGTTGTAACAGAGGGTTTGGCAGGGTATGTTGTTTATATTGATGATGTATTAATCTTCAATGACAACTGGAAAGATCACTTATGCCATGTCAGTAAATTTCTTGAGCGATTGGTTCAGGCTAATCTTGTAGCTAATTTGTCAAAGTGTGAATTTGGTCAAGCTAAAGTTCAGTACCTTGGATACGTAATTGGTGATGGACACGTTGCACCACCAGGGGCTAAGGTTCAGGTTATAAGTGATCTTTCCAGACCTCAAAGTAGGAAAGAGCTACAAAGATTTTTGGGAATGGTAGGTTATTACAGGAGATTTGTTCTTAACTTTTCAATTCTTGTATCACCACTTACAGACCTACTGAAAAAGGGAGTTAAATTTGTCTGGACCGATAACTGTGAATCCTCTTTCAGTAAACTTAAAGCTATCCTATTAAGTCAGCCAGTGCTTGCTACTCCAAATTTTGCTAAGCCTTTTAAGATGGCTGTTGATGCAAGTGATACAGGAGCTGGGGCTGTTTTGCTGCAAGAGGATGATCAGGGTATTGAACACCCTGTATCTTATTACAGTAAGAAGTTCACTCCACCTCAAAAGAACTACTCCACTATTGAGAAAGAGCTTTTGGCCTTGATTTTGGGTTTACAGCATTTTTCATTTTATTTGTGTTCTGGTTTTGACCCCATAGTCATTTATACCGATCATAACCCACTGAAATTCCTTAGTAAGTTTAAAGATAAAATCAGAGATTGACAAGATGGAGTCTACTTCTTCAGGAGTATTCATTAGACATACCACATGTCAAGGGGAAAGAAAATGTTATTGCAGATTGCTTATCTAGCCTTTAGACAGATTGTTTTAGAGTAATAAGAAATTTCCTTTGTAAATTTCTTTTCTTTGTGGGGAGGTGTTACATAGCCTATGATTTCATCATTCTTTGTATAATTCTAACGTACAGTATGCTGCATGTTTGATCACGATTTGCCTCGTGGCTTCCATAGTGACCAGGCTTGCGTGTTCTACCTCACTCCCCCCTTCTCCCCCTTATAGTAGAGTAAGTCGTTCTTTCTGTTGTTCAGAGCAGGACTGTCAACTCTTCCTCCCTTGTGCCTTCATTTCCACTCCTTCTTGCAAGTTGAATCAAGTTCTGCCGGCCCCTATATAATGAGCTCAGTCTCTGCATTATTGCCACTTAGATCTACTCCTCATTTTTTTCACATCCCTGTCCTCCCCTGTATAGTGTATTATTATTTTTGTGAGTGCTCAGGAGGTCTCCAGCCATCTAGCTGCTGTATAATTTGAGTATAAGTGTTGTTGCTATTTTTCATGTATTGTATGGCCTAAGGCGTTAATTCTTAGGCCTGGTAAGGTTTTTTGTGATTCATGTAGAGTTTTTAATGTCAGCCAATATTAATAATAATTTGTATCTGTAATAATATATCTTGCTTTAACTGAGCATTATCCGGTTTTTCTCATTTATGAGGGCTGACTTAGATAAATTTGCTCTTGCTAAATTCATGTTAATAGAGGCTATTGCAGTTAACCATATATGTAACCTGTTTTGCCATTACATTATCCTTATGAGTCCTGAATGTTTAGTTGTTAGTTTGAGCATTAAACTTTAACTTGTAATTTTACCTAACTCTTTTGTTTTGAACCTGGAACTTTGCGGGACAGTAGTGATTTTAGTATTCTCACTTGAAGTGTTCATTATCTCTCTCTGTTCCATAACAATATACTGTATATATATATATATATATATATATATATATATATATATATATATATATATATATATATATATATATAAAACCTCTCCTGTTTTTCTTTTCTTCATTCTTTCCTCGTCCTCCTGCCTCCGGGTGACTTTACGCTCCGTCTTCTTTCTTTCCTTCATTCTTTCCTCTTTCTTCTGCCTGTGGGTGACTCGACACTGAGTGAAAAGCCTAATGGTTTTCCTGTACACTAGGAAATCGTTTACTACGCTAGGTAGCAACCGTATAATCAAATTTTGGCGCCTGGTGGTTTAGTGGGTTGATTCGGCGCTCCAATCTGATTGAGACGGGAAGGTTTATATCCTAGGATGGTTGGGGTCTATTGCTCAAGTAATGCCACACAGGGATGAGTGAGGCTGGTCACTCATCTTAAATGTCAGGACCAACTTGCCTAGTCCCGGGCTCCTACGCTCCTCATGGGGCAAGGCAGGTTTGGATGATGGATGGATGGATATATATATGTATGTATAGATAGACAGATATTGGATGGATGGATATATATATGTATGTATAGATAGACAGAGAATGGATGGATGGATATATATATGTATGTATAGATAGACAGATAATGGATGGATGGATATATATATGTATGTATAGATAGACAGATAATGGATGGATGGATATATATATGTATGTATAGATAGATAATGGATGGATGGATATATATATGTATGTATAGATAGACAGATAGATAGATAGATAGGTAGGTAGATAGGTAAATAGATAGATAGATATACAGTGAACTCTCACTTATCCAGCATAACTCAGCGAACTTTGTGCGGAGTAAAATTAAACGTCGGATAATGCATAATACCCCCCTTCGGTTCAACATTCTGCGTGGAGCTGGATATTGTCTTACTATTCATCTCAACCTTCTATCCTAAAAACTTTCCCCTGAGTAAATGATTAAAATCAAGCATAAATATAATACAGTATTGATACAGGAGACTCAGGAACACTAAATTCTGCTCAGGGGTGCCTCCTTCCTACTCCTATATAACCAGGGAAGATGGGAACCGGAGGAGAAAACGAGCTTCACCCGCCTGTATCCAAGCACCTACCCCTCCCCCATACCCCTACCGAACCCTCCTACTTCACCAGTCATTCTTAACTAGCAGTTACATCTCAAGCTCACCTCATACTTAAAACACACTACTATTACACAAACATAAATCAATATGATATACAAAAAGTATATACTATAACGCTCCAGCAAGAAATTAATGCATTACAACGTTCAGACTAAAATAATATCGTAAACAACAGCCACCTTAAGCCTCATGCGTTGGTATCGCTGTAAATTTTGTTCACATACAAACATATGGAGAAAGCATATGACAGGGTGTATAGACTAGGATTGTCGAAAGTGTTAAGAATATATGGAGTAGATGGGAAGTTGTTGAATGCTGTGAAGAGTATGTACGATGGTGCGAAGGCTGCAGTGCGTGTGGATGGTGAACTAAGTGAATTTTTCTCTTTGAAAGTTGGGTTGAAACAGGGATGTGTCATGTCTCCATGGTTGTTCAATCTGTACATGGATGGGGTAATAAAAGAGGTACAAGGTAGGGTAGTGGATGTTGGAGTGGCCCTGGTGAGAGAGGATAGTGTTTGGAAACTCCCTGTACTGTTGTTTGCAGATGATACCGTGTTGTTGAGTGAAGACGAAGGGGAGCTGCAAGGCTTGATGGATGAGTTTGAGAGAGTGTGTAAGAAACGGAATCTAAAGGTGAATGTAGGGAAGAGTAAAGTGATGGTCTTTGAGAGAGGTGAAGTCAGTGAATGTACAGCGAGGTTGGATGGTGAGGAATTGGAAAATGTGAGTACGTTTAAGTACTTGGGTAGTGTGATGAGTAAGGATGGAGGTTTGGAGGGTGAAGTGCTTGAAAGGGTACAGCAGGGAAGAAAGGTTGCTGGTTCTTTGAAAGCAGTGATAAGAAACAGGGAAGTGAGCATGCAAGTGAAAAAGTTACTACATGACAGTATTGTGATACCAACTCTAACGTACGGAAGTGAAGCTTGGACGTTGTTGGAAGGACACAAGTCAAGAGTGAGAGCCGTGGAAATGAGTTATTTAAGAGGAGCCTGTGGAGTCACATGGAGAGACAGGCTGACGAATGAGGATATAAAGGAGCATTGTGGTGTTGATGTGGATGTGATAGGAAGCGTTATGAGGAACACACTGAGGTGGTTTGGCCATGTGGAGAGGATGGAGGGTGAAAGACTGACGAAGAGAGTGTATGTGAGTGAGGTGGAGGGGGAAAGAGGGAGGGGGAGGCCGAGGATGAGATGGAGAGATGGGGTGGAGAGGTATATGAGAGAGGTGGGTGTGAGTTGGGAGCAGGGGAGTGAAATGGCGGGGGACAGGGCGACTTGGAGGCGATTTGTTTGTGGCCATCCCAAACGGGATTGAGGCGTCTGGCAATAGATAGATAGATAGACAAACACAAACAAACATACACACACATTTACACAGTCATACATAAGCACATAGACACACATATGTATGCACATTCACGCCCACACACAACATACACAATCAAAAGTACATACACGCAGAGACAGGAAGACAAACACACACACACACACACACACACACACACACACACACACACACACACACAAACAAACATATACAAACATAGATACACACATACACACTAGCAGACGACACAATCAAACAAAATCACACATATGCAAAGCCGACACACACACACACACACACACACACACACACACAAATACACAAGCGCACAGACGCGCATCCATGCACACACGCACATGCACGCACGCACGCGCACGCATTCTCACACATTCACGCATGCACACGCACGCGCAGAGAAACACACACTCAGGAACGTACCCGTGCACATGCTCTCTCTCTCTCTCTCTCTCTCTCTCTCTCTCTCTATCTATATATATATATATATATATATGTGTGTGTGTGTGTGTGTGTGTGTGTGTGTGTGTGTGACAACTAAAGAGTTAGCAATACTGACAGGCAGTGACATCAAAAGTGAGTGACAAAAAAAAAATGCATATGCAGAGAGAGAGAGAGAGAGAGAGAGAGAGAGAGAGAGAGAGAGAGAGAGAGAGAGGGAGAGAGAGAGAGAGATTTGTCTTTCTATCCATATGTTGTCAGTCGGCGTAATTCCGTAAGGGATGGCCACAAACAAATCACCTCCATGTCGTCCTGTCCCCCGCCATTTAACTGCTCTCCCCCCAGCTCACATCTCCTTCTCTCAAATACATCACTACATCCCTCCACCTCGTCCTCGACCTCCTCTTCCCTCTTCCCCCTCTACTTCACTCACATAATGTAGGCTACTCTCCTCGTTAGCTTCTCGCTCTCTATCCTCTCTACACGTCAAAACCACGTCAATGGATTTTTCCAGACACTTTCTATCACACCCACATCCACACCACAATGTTCCTTCACTTCCTCATTTGTCAGTATGTCTCTCCATGAAACTCCACATGCTTCTCTCAAATAACTCGTTTCCACTGCTCTCATTCTTGACTTGAGTCCTTTTAACAAGGCCCAAGCTTCACATCCATATGTTAGAATTCCGAATCACAATACTAACATTGCAGCAACTCCTTCACTTCCATGCTCACTTCCCCATTAATTTCTTACCACTGTATTCAAAGGAACACACCCTTCTTCCTTCATGCACCCTTTCAAGCACTTCGTCCTCCAAACTTCCATCCTTACTCATAACACTACCCAAGAACTTAAATGGACTCACATTTCGCATTTCTTCATCATCCAACCTCACTGTACATTCAGTGACTTCATTTCTCTCTTAGGCCATAACTTTACTCTTCCCTACATTCACCTTTTGATTCTGTTTCTTACACACTACGAAACTCACTGTGCCTTGCAGTTCCTCTTCGTCTTCACTTAACAAGATAGTATCATCTGCAAGCAACACTACAGGAAATTTTGAAAGTCTGCCCTCTCTCATTAGCCCTCCTCAGGTAGACCTTCGCTTCAGGTAAACCTGGGTCTGGTAGACCCGAAATTAAACAAGGTCAGAAAACACACTTTTGTTTTATTTATGACAAATCCAAACATGGTATGACATTCTTCAATGTATATGCAATACAGCCATGTAAATAAACTTAATTTTTTAATTCATTATATATTTTTTACCAATTAAAGAAAAAAAAACTTTGAAAAAAAACAGTACCTTTTTTAATTATTCAGGGAAAAAATGAAAACAAAATCTGATTGTAACTTTGTGTGGTGCAACTTGCAGTAGCATCATGGAGCTTCATGGTATGATGCTGGGGGTGCCTGAAGCTGCGACCATATCTGAAATCAGGGAACACAAAGTATGATTAACAATTGTTTTTATTTTTTTTTTCTGTTATTGTTTGTTTTTTTAATATATGATGCATCTCAGCTTATATACACGTCGTAAAGTGATAAATTGAAGTCTACGATGCTGCTCTTACCTTCCTCTACATGCAATTGTTGCACAAGGGCTTGCAGTGCTCCATGCACATCGGCTTCCTGCAGGATATGCAGGTGTGGCCTATCTTCCTGTCATTCTTTGCAGGACAGAAGAAGCACCTCTTCCTGGACTGAGGTGCACTTGGAACGGCAACTGGTGGGATGTTCAGGTCAGTCTTGATGGTCTGCTGAGTTGTCCTATGCATACCTGGGAAGGACATGTGCTCTTCAGCCCAGGGTTTGACGAGATTCATCGCCAACTCCAGCATAAACTTCCAGCGATCCATGGGGGTGCCACGTCTCTCTGCCATTATCTCATTGAAGAGGATGTGAGAATTGACATTGGCAGCATTGACATTGGCATAGAATATAGCCAGTGGCCATCTTTTTGTCATGTGGCTGCAAGATATGTATGCACATAGTTGATCAAAAGAGTCTACTCCGCCCTTTGTTTCATTGTAATGCAATATTATTTCAGGTTTTCCCTTTGCCCCTATCTTAGGTTGATCATGCATGGTGGACACCAGTAAGACAAACTTCTTTGACTATGTCTTTTTTTTTAGCAACATGTGCCACCAATGTCATGTGCTTGTCAAAAGCGTAGGCGCTCTGACCTACCTTCATTTCAGAAGGCTTGGCCAACTCTGGCGGGATTTCCCTCTTGTTGGTGCGCATTGTGCCAACATAAGTCAAGCCATGGTTTTCAGTGAGGTCCAACGCCAGTGGCACTGATGAAAACTAATTATCACCAGTGATGTTGCAGTTTGACCCACTGTAAGGCTGGCAAAAGGTCAACTGTTACATATTGCCCCAGGCCAATTCCAGATGGTGGTTTTGTCTGCTTGCCCAAGTACGGCATAGCATTCAGCATGTGATGTGATGATGAATCACAAATCATTATCAGTTTCAGACCGTACTTTGCAGGCTCGTTTCCAATGTACATACAGAAGGCACACCGGCCTCTGAAGGCAACAAGTTGCTCATCAATTGTGATATTTTCACCAGGAGAATAATGTGCCTTACAGTTTTCAATGAATTTCTCCCACAGCTCTCTAATGGGGGCAAATTTGTCTGTTTTCACTCTTTTGTCTCTTGTGGTCTGGTCATCAAAGCGCAGAGCGCGCAGAAGGAAACAGAATCTGCACTCACTGAACACAGCTCTGTACATTGGACAGCCACTGGTGGCACTAAATATTTCATCTGTGGGTACGTGGTTGTACTTTTTCACTGCAGTCATGGTTAGGACTCCAATCAGTGCCATAATTTCATTGTAAAATGTGTTGTCAAAAGTTGGGTCCTTCTGGTTTGTAAAATTTTCTTTTGAGGTTTTCAATGCAGGCATTTGTTGATGTGACAGTGAGGTGTATCATGTCATCATTTATGAGAAGACTGAAACAGTTTTCTGGTTTGCTTGTAGGAGTGCCACTTGGTACAGTTGGTCCTTTTGTCACTCCATGGAGAATGTTCCGTCTGGGTGTTCTTGTAGAAGGTCTTGCAAATGGCTTGGTAGACCAGGAATGTCCATTTTTATCCTTCAGTTTGTTTCGTATGAACTTCACGATAAGATCATCATTTTCATCCTCATCAGATGCAGACACATCTTTGGAGAAGGAAGCAGCTGCAGGAGTAGAAGGTTGTGTAGCAATAGACGTAGATGTTGCGTAGAGGCTGCTGTAGATGTAGATGTAGCGGGTCGAGTGTGAGACTTCCGTGGTCTCTCCTCTTCATAACAGTCATCGTCGTCACTGTCAGTCATTTCAGGTAAGTATTCTTGACGATCATCAGAGTCATAAAGTTCCTCAATAAGTAAATCATCATCATTATTTTCATCATCACTTGAGTCACAATGTTGTGTGCCACTTGGACATGTGAGTGGCTCACGTTTTCTCTTTAATGCCATCTTCACTGAGTTAGAGTGTCTTTATCTGGAAAAAATAAACATAAAAATGTACAAAAAAGCATGCAAAAAACATAATAATTATGAAAATAACAACGAAAAAAGGTAAGAATAACACAAAACCCCCCTACACAAATAAGGTAGACCCAGGTTTACGGGACCCAATAAAGCACACAAAAAAGGTAGACGTGGGTCCCACGGACCCAAACCCCCCCTACACCGGAAACGGACAAAGAGCTCGAAATTGCCCTTTCACCCCTTACATTGGTACAAAAAGTCAGGCAGCTATTGGGGAGTACAGGGTTCCCGGGTGTTTAGAAGGTAGTGAACCTAACAAACTGGGGGGGTTGGTGTGTCTCAGAGACCCGACACTACCTGAGCAGGGGCCGTTCCAACATCCACTGCCCTACCTAGTACTCTGTTATAACCCCATCCATATACAGATTGAACAACCATAGAGATATGTCATCCCTGCTTCAATCCAGCATTCAGATAGAAAAGGCCACTCAGTTTACTATCTACACGCACTGCAACCTTAGCACTCTCACGTATACATTTCACGTCATTCAACAACTTCCCATTTACTTCCAAATTCTTAGTATTTTCCACATTCCTTGTGTATCCACTCCGCCATATTTTTTCTCCAAATCCATGAAGGCCGCATACAACATCTTTCCCTTCTTTAGAAACTTTTCCGCTGAAGACCTAAGGATGAATATCTGATCTACACATTTTCCCTTCCTAAAACCTCCCACTTCTCCAACCATTTCCTCTATTTTTTTTCCCCCTAACTCTGTCAGTAAGTATCCTACCGTGTATATTTCCTATTACACTAAGCAGACAAATGCCCCTGTGATTACCACACACTTCTTTTTCCCCCTTTCCTTTGTACAGGGGAATAATTATACCTGACTCATTACGGGACTCTACTTTCCTCCCAGGCCAATCTGCACGTCTTGCACATCCATTCTACTACTATCTCTCTCCCATGTTTCAGCATTTCACCACACACTCCATCAATTCCTGGGTCTTTCCCCATTTTAACTTTCTTCATTGCTTCCACAACTTCCATCCTACTGATTTCTTCCTCTCTTCTCATATCCCTCCGTCTCCCAGCCATTCCCCAGCCACTTAAACTTGCATTACTTTTATTCTCTATGTTCAACAATTCTTTTAAAGTGTTCTCTCCATCTACTCACTTTTTCTCCCTTCTCCACTAGTAATCTACCATTTATATCTTTCACTCCCCAGCTAACTTCTTTGGTACCCTGTATAACTCTCATTACCTCTTTGCAGAAAGTTTTCTTACATTCCCACCACTTTACACTCAAACTCCTTCCAAATTCCTCATCCACTCTCTTCTTACTCATTCACTAATCTTTTTACCTCTCTCTTCCTCTCTACATACATCTCTGTTTTCCCTCTCTCATCCTCTTCCACGCCCCTTTTTCTCATCCACTCATTATATGCTTACTTCTTTTGTGCCACAGCCTGTCTCACCTCTTCATTCCACAATGCTGTTCCTTGCACCCCCCTTTCGTCTTCTCTTCACCCCACACACCACATCACATGCTGCACAGATTTCTGCGAATATCTTGCACACAAGTTCTACGTCCCCCATCTTCTCTAAGTCATTTAATATGGCTGATAAATGCAAGCGTGTTGGTAGTAGTGCTTCTGGCTCATCTAGGAAGCAACATGCCATCTTTATGGAACAAAATCTCCAAATAATATAGCATATTGAACGAGATGATAGTGCAGTGATGGAATTATTTGGGATGAAAAGATCAACTGTGGAGACAACTGTTAAGGATAAGGAGCATTTTCTTAAGCATGTGAAGGGTGCTGTGTTCATGAAGTCCACCATCATTGCCAAAAACGTGGGCCTATTATGGAGGAGATGGAGAAACTTCTGAGCGTGTGGATAGACAACCAGATCACCAGCGCATCCCTCTCAGCAAGGGGCTGATACAGGAGAAGACCACTAAAATATTCCAGAACCTAAAAAAGAAATATCCTGAAGAAAAGGATGTAGAGTTTAATGCAAGTCTTGGATGGTTTTACTGCTTTAAATCACGGGCAACCTACATAACGTGAAGGTAAGTGGTGAGACAGCTGGTGCCGACACGGTAGCAGCGAAGGAGTTCCCGTTTACTTGGCAGAGATCACCGAGGAGGGCGGCTATCTCCTGGAGCATTTGTTCAATTATTGCTGAGCCTTCAACCTCCTATGCTGAGCCTTCAACTTCCTATGCTGAGCCTTCAACCTCCTATGCTGAGCCTTCAACTTCCTGTGCTGAGCCTTCAATCTCCTTTGCTGAGCCTTCAGCCACATCCGTTCAGCCTGCTTCTCCCGAAAATCCCGACTCGCCCACTGCTCTCTCCTCACCCGCATCTTCCAACTAACTCCACTCCTCCACCTGCCTCCTCCCACTTCCTGCAAGTCCTGCTATGTCTGCCCTTAGGTGAGCTACAGTAATGTTTATAAAATAACTCTGTTACCGCTTATGTCCATTGTGTATTTACAATTAACGAAACAAAATGCAATGCTTGCCACATCCACATCTTCCCAGGTGGCACACGTTCCATTATCTTTCGTCAGTAGTAAATTGGCATCGGACATTAGCAGGAACAGAGGATTTATATTTCATAATGCAGTATAAACTGCTTAAGAACATTTAAAACCCTACCTAGAGATCAGTGAACAGTACAGTGTTTGTTTTGTACGTACAATACTGTAAGGGATTTTCGTTTTGCTAACAAAATCAACTCGTGAACGGCCTCTTGGAACCAGTTATGTTCGTGAGTTGAGGTATTTCCGTATACTGAGGGTAGAGACATGAATGAGTAAATATGGTAAGAGTGTAATTGGATATATAATGTAGTAAATTTCTGACTATATGGGAGTATAACAATGATAGGGGTAAATGCTGTGATGGAAGCAGTTGGATCCAATAAGGAAAGATATATATTTACAGTACATGGCCATGTTAAAATTCAATGAAAATTTACAACTATTGCTGAGTGTAATATTAGAAGGTTATTACTGTATTAACCCTTCGTTAATCCTGTGGAGTATTCAAACGTGGTTAGTCCGGTGGGGTGTTACAACACTTAAATACAAAAATACATGTAGTGTTACTATCTATCTATCTCTATCTATTGCCAGACACCATAATCCCGTAAAGGGTGGCCACTTGACACTGAGTTAGTTGTGTCATAAACAGACTTTGTAGTTACTTGTAGAGAAGTTATATATATTAGACTTGTGGACGAGCGGTTGTTATACTTGAGTAGCTTTGTAAGTAGATAATCTTCTTTCCCATTTGTCATTCAATGACAAGGAGAGGTAAAGAATAGTATGGGACTATTTTTATTTGTCTTGGAAATATTAACAAGTCTCTCAGACAGAGCGAAGTATAAAGTCCCGCTAGCTATCTCCCTATCTCTCTCTCTCTCTCTCTCTCTCTTCCAAGTTGCTAAGCCTTTCTTCCCACTCCCTGCCGCTTCTATGGCCTCTCTCCTTCTGAGCTCTCTTTCCTAAATTCTGGTGTAGCAGGAGTCGTGTCACGTGTGTTCACTGTGGTTGGAAAGTTCTAGAAGCCTGTGTGTGAGTATGTGTGTATGTGTGTGTATGGTCACTAGGCTGCTGTATCGCTGACAAACTAACTGCATCATCTCCTGACTGGCTACTTCATAATCTGTCGTCAGCTTTTCCTCAGTGTAACTTGGAAGATCATTTCCCATTCCCAGGCTCGCACAGAGCTGTCTATCTGTCTATTTATCTCTCTATCTATTATGATTTGTAATTATAATATGGAGTCCTAACATATGCTCGGTACACGCCACTGGAGGTCCTCCGACAGCAATCATCATTGACATATGCTAATCTATTAGTATATAATATTGATTATAATATTGTATACATATAACATTCATAGTAAATAGTAATTATCCAGTAATATTACATTTTAAACAAGTTGTATACATATTTGAGTAAATGCAATGGTTGTTGTAAAATATTTTGTAAAATGTGTATGTATAACAGACATACGCATATAATTGTGCAATGGTAATAGTGCTCGGTTACACATTACATATTGAGTTATCCCTTTAGTAATGTCTAATATTTCACCTAACTTGTATGATGATACTGGTAATACAGAATTGTGGTATAGTTGTATGACTTATAACATTGTAGTAGCATTGTGGTAATACATAATTTTAACATTTTATGAATTGTTACAAAATATTGTGGTAATGCATAATTGTGTTGGCCTTATAATTGTAGTTACATTTTGTTAATGCAACTGTTACATAAGTGTCTTGGCCTTATAATTGTAGTTAAAGTTACATAAAAGTTACATCTTGTTAATGCAACTGTTACATAATTGGCAAAGTGTAACATAATGCAGTCGTTTGTCGTTACATAATTGTTACATATTGTTTGTAGTTACATAATTGTGGTTAAAGTTACATAAAAGTTACATCTTGTTAATGCAACTGTTACATAAATGGTACATATTGTTTGTAGTTACATAATTGTAGCAAGTGTAAGATAATGCAATCGTTTGTCGTTACATAATTGTTACATATCGTTTGTAGTTTATGTGGTATTTTGGCATATGTAGTAACACTTACACTTATTTTCAATTGTTTGTTATGTGATCTTACTCTGTTTCTCTCTTTTTTCTTTTTTACTTTTTCTTTCTTTCTTTTCTATTTTTTGTATGTATTGATTTTCTATAGTTTGTTTTTCTTCGCTTGTGTATGCTTTTTCTATGTTGTTCATGGTTGCATAATTACTTGCTAATTTCCTTGGGATACTTTTTTAAGATTTAGTTTATATTGCACAGGTATTACTGAAAATGATATTATATAGCCCCATATTTTGTTATTTTATATAAAAAATATATACACTATATACAGTATTAACTATATACACTGACTTGTTGTTCACTTGTACCTATCGTGGGTAATATGTGTGTCAGCACTGTGTGGAAATCATTGTCTTCACGATTGTGTTGAAGATGTTCACTCTTGCTAACGTCATTTGTGTTGGCCATTTTTTTTTTCTAGTTTACCTTGTAACTTAATTTATGTTTCCACTAGGTAGCTTTAATTAATAAATGTTTAATACAGTTCTTTTAATCGCTCACTGAGTAACTGTGATGGTATATTTTCTTTATCACTTTGTAGATATAATAATGTATAGCTGTATGTATGAAACACGTATTTTATGTAGGTATAAATGGTAACACTCGTTGGTAGTAAATAAATGTTATAATAAATGAATGAATATATACAGTGTAGAATATTTATTGTTGGTGCAAGTATTTAATGATTGAATTATGAAGATAATTGAAGTAGGTATATGAATTTAAGTTGTAACTATACAGCACGTTTTATATGTTTGTGCAAAATGTATTGTCTATCACTGTGTATTGTATAAATGAAGTAACTATGTAACTCACTAATCTTTACCGTGGTGGGAATGGTGTTAGTGATGGTTCAGGTGGTGAGTTGACTGACGTGGCGTCTTTTCAGCTAGCACGCATGATGACGTCGACTTCCCACACTGGTAGCTGTGGTGAGTAAATGAGTAGCGATGAGTAACTTGAGTGAAGATGAGTGAGTAGGATGAGTTGTGAATATGGACTTGGTATTTGCTTCGTCGTCTTGACCTCTTGACTCCTGCGTCAGCGGTGGAGGTTGGATGGATGTAGCAGAGAGAGGAGGGTTAGGTCTGGTTGTTGTGAGTTATAAATCGTGTCTCATTCTCCGCTTGTTTGTTTTGTTTTTCTTTGTCGATGTTTTCTCGGTCCTTTTCTCTTGTGATTTACTCGTTGTGGGATGAAGACTGCCGATACTTGTAGGTGCATGTAGAAGATTATACAGACGACTCGTAGATTTCTTACTTGTAGTTGATTGTAGATGGTAGTAGTTCGTTGGTTCGTCGTAGAAATTTCAAGATTGTTTGTATCAGTACTTTGTCAAACTACTTGCAAGGCGTCCTGTGACCTCTTCACCTTTACATCAGCGTGATGATCGGGGAGACGGAGGGGGGGTTGGAGAGAATACTGTCAGGAGCTGGTTGTGAGTTGATGGTTGTGAG
>NW_027644514.1:0-24990 GCF_032717465.1 Coenobita brevimanus
TTAAAAAAAAAACAAAAAAAAAAAACAGTCATATGTCAAGGTCACAGGGTAAGGATATATTTAAAGATCACAGAGTATGGTCAATTCAGACACTCTTCATTTCATTTGAACCTAATTTATTGGGCAGGTTGAGTGGCAATCAAGAATGAAAGGATATAAATTTGAGGACAATCAGACAAAGATCAAGTCACAGGATAATGACAAATTTCCTTTTGTGTGTCTATGTCTGAATAATGTACCTAATACAGCTTTGATCGATTTTGAATCAAACTAGGCAGATAGGCTGAGGATTAGCCAAAGGGATGACGACTCGTTATTGAAAATAATAGCTAAGGTCACCTGGGAAGATCAGCTTAAACTAGTTCATTCGATTTTGCAGATACGTTGTGGGATCATTCAGGTTAATGCAGGAAGACGATTATGAGAACAATCAGTCAAAAGGAAAGATCAAAACAAAAGTCAAAGCTCAAGGTCACAGGGCGAAGTCAACTCAAACAATTCATATCTGATTTTACCTAAACTTGGTTGAAGAGTTAACGGTTAAGCGAGAATGTTGTATTTAAATTTTGAGAGCATTCGATTGAAGGTCAAGGCCAAAGGGCATACACCTGTTGGTGGGTGGAGAAGTTGTCTTCTTTGATTGTAACTATTTAATTAGATAATTTCATTTTTTTTTTCGATCTGCTTGGATTGGACTCCCTCAGTATGGTATGTATGTACCAATTCTCTTGTATGATGTCGTGGTTTTCAACAAAGACTATCCATCGCACATCCACCGTTGTGACGACTTGTTCCAGAATTTAGAAAAGAACAGTCACAGCAGAAATGTTGGTGGGACTGGTAGTGGATTAATTCCAGAGAGAGAGAGAGAGAGAGAGAGAGAGAGAGAGAGAGAGAGAGAGACAGACAGAGACAGAGACAGAGACAGAGAACAGTTCATTCCCTGGGCCACCACACTGTCAAATGTCTTCGGCGTTTATACTCCATCTAGCATGTGCTGAATTTTTCAGCTTTCAGATTCCAAATATGATGGATGCTATAAAGCTGCAGCATGACTTGAGAATTCTAAAAGTATTCTTGTTAATTAAAAAAAAAAAAATGCATAAAAATGGTGACTTTTTTTTTTTTTTTTTTTTTTAGAATTTCCGATAATTTTGAACTTGCCTGCAAAAAAAAAAATCATATGAAAACATATGTAAAACTGCCTGAAAATCATGAAAAATGATTGCCAAGTACTTGTTGCATATATATATATATATATATATATATATATATATATATATATATATATATATATATATATATATATATATTACATAATTATTATGTATTATATAATGCACTGCTGCTTTCTCTTATTTCACAGCTTGAAACATCTTGATCAGTGTGTTAAATATTACTTGTGCATCTGTGCAACCATCATAACCAGTGGGATTTGACCTAAAAATGGCATCCAAAAAGAGAACAAGACTGAGGACATTCACGCATATGAGCAACCTAATTGGCACTGGAAGAGAGTTGCTGCCCTCTGAACTCCTAAGTCTGCGAGACGTTCTGAGATATGAGCTACTGCTAAGAGAACAAAGTGGTGAATATGTGAGACTCTACCCAGCTGCCAGTCTTACAGAGGACATTACCCTAAAGTACTTGAAAAGTCTCCGTTGTATATTCACAAGTCACAGTCTTAAACAATATCCAAGAGAGATGGGAGCAGGCCAAAAACATCTCTTGGGAGTGGAAAGCTAGATGTCAAATAGGGTTTTACTGCAAAATTTGACAGGCTTCTTGACATCCTCAAGTGCAAGTGTAAAATTGTTCTCTGCTCTGAATATGGCTGACCAGCTGATTCTGGTTACAAAATGAAGCTCATATTAACTGTACATGTCCGAAGGAGATGAAGATCCCTGTGACGGAACTTGCTTTCATTTAAGGTCACAGAGACAAGACTGGTTCTACTAGATCAAATGAAATTAGCTTGCTAGATCTGACTGAACACAACTGACAAGTCAAAAAGCAGAAGTAGCACGAAGACGGGAGAAGAAGACTTGCTGAACATAAGCAGACAAGTAAGCAGGATGTCTCCATATCAGTAAATGAAATAATTTTCTGTGATGATGAAAATGAAGAGCAAATAGCTGATGCTCAAGATGGAAAGGATGGATGTTATAAAGTGACGTTAGAAATAACAAGCACGTCTTCCACTTCCAATAAAAAGCCAGAATGCAACATATTAGATATACCCAATGTTGCCATGCAGAGCAACAGATATGATGTTGGCCTGTGTGCCACAGCTGCCATCATCACTGTTGCCTTGATCACTGAAGAAAAGAGACTTGTAGTTGATCAGAATAAAGTCAAGAAGGCCCAAGAAAATGTTATGAAATCTCTGGATAAGGAATTTGATGATCTTTGTAAGATGGCTGAAACTGACTGCATCTTCTTTGATGACCGTCAAGATACAACTGAAGTTATGCAGAATGCAGACAGTTAAGGTCGCCAGTTCCCCAGCATCATCAGTGAATCGCACTATTCTGTGTGCAGTGTGCGAGGTGGAAGATATCTACTACTTCACTCCTGAGAACGGTTCAGAGAACGAGAGCGAGCGAGCGAGCGAGAGAGAGAGAGAGAGAGAGAGAGAGAGAGAGAGAACTGACAAAGTTATCACTGATACTCTAGTAGATTTCACGAAGAAGAAGGACATTGATAAAAGCCAGCAGGCCATTGGAGGTGATTCTGCAAAGTGTTAGCACTGGCTGGGAGGGTGGTTCCATGCACTGGGTAGAGGCCAAGCTTTGCTGTAAGCTGATCTGGTTGGTAAATACCCTCCACACTAACTAGTTATCCCTGCAACACTTGATCACAGCACTGGATGAGAAGACTCTGTCTAAAAACAAGTGGACAGGTAACATTGGTAAGATGCTAGACACTGCTACAGAACTTGAAACTGATCCTTCATTCACAAGACTCAGCTGAAGAGCCGCTTATTTCACTGAGTGACAATGACGTTAAGGAACTCTACTGATCAAGCATACGGGTATAGGATCACAGAGGCCATAAAGACAGGAGAACTTCCCATAGATCTGGCCCTTCTTAAAATTGGTCTAGTGAGCCATGCAAAGTGGTTGACAACAGCAAACAGGCTTTGATGCATACGGGTTTCAAAACATGGCCTTAGAGGCAAAACCCTCAACAGCTCAAGTGCTCCACCCCCTTTCGTATCCGCAGTTAGGAGTAATCCAGAGATACTGAATGGTGTATAACGGAGGTTTATTGAGAGAAGAAATCGACAGGTCCAGCCCGCTCGGTGTTTGCCCCTCAACTGCCCGAGGGCAGAGCGAGGGCAGAGCCGGCTGCTTGCCTCTGCAATTTATGAAATCAGCTGATACATACAATCTTGGTCACATACACAGGTTTAAGACATTATGAATGTATGGTTATATAGTATGGTTAGGGCAATATAGTATGGTTACAATAACACAATAGTCACAACAACATAGTATGGTCACAATACTCTCCCGTTTAATTAAAATGTGTCTCCTGACACAATGAGGCATTGTAATACAGTGGGTTTATTTATATAACCATTAAGGGGGTGGTTAATTTTACTAGGTATGTGAGTACTTGGCGTGATAATGATTATAAGGCGGAATTATCCAATAGAAGTTGTAGGAAAAAGTTATTACATGACAGTATTGTGATACCAACTCTAACGTATGGAAGTGAAGCTTGGACGTTGCTGGAAGGACACAAGTCAAGAGTGAGAGCAGTGGAAATGAGTTATTTAAGAGGACCCTGTGGAGTCACATGGAGAGACAGGCTGACAAATGAGGAAGTGAAGGAGCGTTGTGGTGTGGATGTGGATGTGATAGGAAGGGTTAGGAGGAATACACTGAGGTGGTTTGGCCATGTGGAGAGGATGGAGGGTGAAAGACTGACGAAGAGAGCGTATGTGAGTGAGGTGGAGGGGGGAAAAGGGAGGGGGAGGCCGAGTATGAGATGGAGGGATGAGGTGGAGAGGTATATGAGAGATGGGGGTGTGAGTTGGGGGCGGGGCAGTAAAATGGCAGGGGACAGGGCGACGTGGAGGCGATTTGTTTGTGGCCACCCCGAACGAGATTGAGGCGTCTGGCAATAGATAGATAGAAGTTCCAGGATGTAAAAGGAATACCTTATATACAATACATGGCCATGTGAATTTATTATGAAATCTAGTAATATATAAATTGAATAATAATAGGTATACAGTGGATATATATATATATATATATATATATATATATATATATATATATATATATATATATATATATATATATAATTGAAACAGTTTTCTAGCAATTATATGGTTCAGCAGTTGTTATCACACAATAGCTGAATTCCGTTGTACATAGATATAATAATAAAAGAATACATGGAATAGTGATATTTCAACCGTAGAGTAGACGCAAGTATTGTCTGGATGAAGTCAATTATATATAGAGATGTTGTCCTTGTCTTTTCTTTAGGTCATTCTCTTGTCTCTCTCTTATTTTTGTTTTTGTTTAAATAATTTCCAGTTGAATACGGTTCCTCATGATTTTTAGACTTTTAGTACTGTTCAAATCTTTTCTGTTTGTTTTTTCTGTGTGTAGTCAGTGTACTTTTTCACTTGTTTTAATTCCCTAATTTTTTTTTGCCAATTTTCTGCACTGTTAGTCATCATATGTGAGGACACTAGGTATGGCCAGGTTCAACCTCCTGTGGAGGCCGCACTATTCCTGTTGCGATTCTGATTTCGTGCAGTCTGCGTTCCACCTTCCGAACACAACAATGCACCGCACAGACGGTGAGAACGAATCCTATGAAAGAAATAGCCACTGGGGGAAACAGAAATACCGGATGTACCCATGAACGGCTAAAGGTCAAAGAAAACTGATCCATAACGAAGTCACTCTCGTTGAGAAATGTTAATATATGCAAGTTGACGGAGGTGCTGTAAAGATTATCAAAGGGTAGGGTGGAAGTCATGTTGATGGGTTGAAAGATGTCATACGTGTGATTGCGTACTGCCTGGTGGTAAAGAGTGGCACAGGTGATGACAGACGCAGATTTAACTGTACAGTACAATAGTCAGGTGCTTACAGAGACCACTAGCAGGCACTGAACGGACAGAAGTACCCGGACACATGATACTAACAGAGATGAAGACAGTGAAGAACAAATACTGGACGTAGTTTGGATGCGTGTGATGCACTGGAATTTTAAGAGTCAGAACAAAGGAACAGGCAGAGTGTACAGAATGGTTGCGAACCAAAGCAGAATCGCAGAGTGCAGCACTACTAGGGAAAATAGCCACTAGGTGAGCAGCACAAAGACGAGACGTAGGGGTAAGGAAAGAACATCTAGAGAGATCACTGGAGGAGGTGAAAGCAATGGAAAGATGTTCATTGGATAGGAGGAAATATTCCAAGAGATTAGATGCCTACAATAAGGAGTTATTGAACCAGAAAGGAACAAGAATAATTTGGAAGAGGTGGAAGGTGATGGTAGGACGAAGAGGAATATGAACTACGATGTCCTTAGCGGGGAAGGTGGCCTCAAGTACTGGATAGTAGAGTCCTAGAGAGGAGAGTGAAAGCACTGGAGACAAGTCAAACTTAGAGCGAGTCCATTCTAATACAGAGCGAACAGAGATGGGTACTAAGTCCGCAGTGACAGACCATCGACAGCATCGACTAGAATATGAGCTAAGGTCGACTCTTGCGAGAGAAGAGAGTCAGTGGGTAGTTGAAGGTTATCTATATGGAGTTTAACATAGAGGAGCTCAGAAACAATATTAATTTTAGAAATCGACCTCTTCAGAATTCCTGTGAAGTTGATTAGAATGTAAGTAACCTCACTGTTCCTCTGAACTGTCTGCATGCATTCCTCTATCTCTACGATGGGCGTGTAGCACCCGTCTAGCAGCAAACTCTCACCCCTTTTCTGTCCAACTCTCTATTGCAAGAGTTAACCGTTACTCCGAGTCCTTCACTTATGCAACAGGTCAACTCTGGAACTGTCTCCCTCTGTATTTCCTGCTTCCTATGATCTCCAGTCTTTCAAACGCAGCGTGTCCAGGGATCTCGAAATGAATGGATCTTGAATTTGGCTCTCTCTTGTATTTTGATTTTCTCTTGGAAGAAGCAGTATTGCAGGCTTGTTGCCTTTGGTTCCTTCTTCCTCACATAAAAAAAAAAAAAAATAGGTGGGCTGTGACCTTCTGCAACATAATGTGTTGTACCTTTATTACTCTAATTTGAGACTCAAGGGCATTGGCTAAGTGAGCAGGTCGGATTTGAAACCAGAGAGGTCACGAGCCGTTACAGCTCCAAAGAAGCCACTTAAAATTCCACCTCCAAAGTCAAAGAGACCTCGTTTCACAAGTGAACGACCTACAGGTGTTTGACCGGAAAATGTGCCGTTTAGTTGAGAGAGCCTGTCCTTGATATACTCCATTTGCCAAGCAAGTGGTAGATAAAGAGGGTACCAAAACTGATCTGGCTTGAGTATTCCCACAATGGTCGATAGTAGGGTCTGTATTTCATCAACTGGCGTCCGTAGTGAGGCAGGGCGATGGCTTTGTCGGCCAGGGGCTCAAGATCGCAGCGCGGGGAGACTACATCCTCAATCACTATTACCTCGCCTTCTGAGCTGACCAAGGCTCCGGGATGTACTCCACCATCATCCTTACCCAACCTGGTCCATATTGGGGTCAGCACTGCAGCAGGTAGACCACAAACATCTTACCTAGAAAATTAGTTCGAATAAATGGGAGAGGTCATGAAGAGGTTTATGTGCGGAATTCAACTTGGATTGATAGTCACTGGGTGCAAGAGGTCAAGGTGTGGGTGAAGGAAGTTCATACTGGTGAACAGGTGAAGAAGAAGTACTGGTAGGTTGTGCAAGTGACGCTTCCAACACCAGGCTTCTCGGTGCATGCTTAAGATCGTCGGCATGCACACGCTTGGTATCTCTAGATGACAATGCTAGTATTTCAGACTTGTCACCCTGTCAAGTTATCACGCAGTGGGGGACTGTAAATTTGTCATCCGATTTAGAGGTGCACGTAACTGAATGAGCAAATACTAGATCTTCCATATTGATACTGATAGGTGAGGTAGACTTATGCTGGCGTTGCAACATGCTCTCCTGAGATGAAGCCAGATTTGCTTTTACATATTGATGGATTTTCTGGAATTTTGCCATTTTCACCTTCACATAGTCATCCATAATATACATGGAATCAGACCTTGAGGACAAGATGGAATAGGGGAGGTCTTTATCGAACCCATATAAGACAAAGAAAGGAGATTCACCAATGGATGCATTGATGGAACTATTAATAGAGGCTGCCACTTGGGGTATCCATTCATCCCAGGACACGCTATGTGATCCTAGATGTCTTAAACTCTTCAAAAACCTTCCGGTTATGGCGCTATACTAGGCTATTTGAAGCTGGATGGTTAGGGACATCATTGCATTTGTTGATTTTTTACTGTATACAATTTTCATCCAGAAATTCTGTGCCATTATCTGTAATAATTGTAGTGTTGGTGTAGTAAATGGGCAAATTACCTGGTCTATGAAGGCATGCGCCACACTCTTCACAGTCTTATCTGAGAGAGGCACCAGGACACAGTAGCATGAGAAGTGGTCAACTGCTACAAATAAATACTCAGCACCAGATTCTGTAAGCGGTAATTTAAGAAGGTCAATAGAGATAGCTTCCCACGGGCATTATGGAATTGGGTATTGCAAGAGAGGTGTAAGTGATCCAGTTGATCCATTGTGGCAGTTACAAGAAATACAAGAGTCACAGTACACACTAATGTCTCAACACATAGTTGGTCAATAGTATCCGAGACGTGATTGTCTCAAACATCGATCATTATTCGGATGAGATGCAGGAGGAGTGTCATGAACGATTTGAAGTACCGCACGAATTAGATCAGCAGGGACAATGAGTTGTTGGACTTCCCTACTGGGTAAATCCTTTCCTGTAAGTAATGTTTTCCTGTATAAGATACCATCTCTTAGCATGAACTCATCAGTTGGCATTGGCAGAGTAGGTAAGGTCGAATTATCTCCCGATTCTAGGAAATAAATTACCTTGGACCATACAGAGTCCTTGTGTTGACAATTTTGAACAACCTCGGGTGTTAACGTGGTGTTACCATTTTTCTTTGGCTGATATAATGTGACTGCCACTGCTACATGGCTTGAAAGTGCGTCTGCACCTACATTCGAATTCCCTGGCACATACTGAAAAGTTGGATTGAAGTCCTGGATGGTGACTGACAATCTAGCTAGCCCACCTGTAAGGTTGCGTCCCTTGAATACATTGCACAGAGGGAGATGGTCTGTCTAGGTAAGCACTGGGTAACCATATACTGTATCTCTGAAATGATTCAGGGACCAGACCACTGCTAGTGCTTCCAAATCCATAACATTGTAATTACATTCAGAGGGGTTGAACGTTCAGCGGGGTTGAGGGAACAACTAGGATGTGCTATTACACTCTTCCTTGATGCCCGATCTAGCTGCATCAAAACCATACCAAATCCTGTGCCTGATGCATCCGTGCACAGGAGAAAGGGTTTTGTACAATCAGGGAAGGCCAAAATGGGGGAATTTACAAGGGCTATTTTCAGTGCTTCGAAGGCTTGTGACTGATCTTGAGTCCACACAAAAAGTGCATTTTCTTTAGTAACAGAGTCAGAGGAGCGGCAATCTGTGCATATCCTTTAATAAATCGTCGATAGTAACCACTCAACTCCAAAAAACTCTTTGCACCATCTGTACTTGTAGGTTCCGGAAAGTTGATGACCGTCATGATCTTATCTTCAGTGGTATGATTACTTTCAGCATCAACTACATGCCCTAGGAATTTCATTTTCTTTCTTAGGAAGTCACATTTACTGAGGTTAATCTTCAGACCAGCCATCTGAAGACGCTAAAGTACTTGTTGAAGCTTAGCAAAATCTTCAGGGATAGATTTGCTCACCACAATTACGTCATCTAAGTAAGCAAAAAGAGAGTGGCCAATCATGCCACTGAAGTCTGAATGGATGAGTCTCATGAATACTGAAGGGGCATTCCTTAATCCGAAAGGAAGCCTCTGAAACTGAAAATGTCCAGAAGGGATGCTGAAGGCTGATACAGGGCGAGATGACTCTTCCATTTCTACATGCCAGTAGCCACTGAGTAGAGCTAGGGATGTAAAGACCACGTTGTTCTCACTTAGTGACTAACAAACTGGTTAAAACTGGCAATGGAATATGATTGGGTATGGTGACAGAATTTACGTTAAAATAGTCCACTACTGGCCTAAATTGTCCACCCTTCTTTGGAACTAGGAAAACCGGGCTAGTCCATGGACTGAGAGAGGGCTCAATAATGTCCTCTTCTAACATGTTTTGTACTATCTCGTCTGTTTCTTTTTTCAAACTGTGATGTAATCAATAGTCTGGTATGCAGTTTGATTGAGTACCTGGTATTGATTCTATGTGATGCTTAACCATGTGTGTCCTGCCCATAGGTTCTCCGGGTAAGGCTACAGCATCTCGATAAGACTGCAATAGATTGACTAAACGATATTTATGCTGCGTGAAGCCACCAGAAGATACACTTGAGAGTAGGTCAGGTTACAGAGTCGTAGCAGATCCCTTAGAGTTGATGGCATACACCTCCAGATGGCTCACTATCATCATCATCATCCTTATTGGTAATGGAGAATGGTATATCCTGGCACACCTTTACGGCCGATGGGTAAATCAGGAAGTCCCCAATATCTATACCACTTTTATGCTTCAGTGGAGCATTAATGACATTAAACAAGTACAGGTAACACAAGTTATCCTCCAACACTGTACACAATGCCGACTCACAAGTTAAGCCATTCTCACAACACATCTCAGGTAATGTTAGTACATCCTCTCTTTCTTTCGCACCCACAACACGAACAGAGACTTTGGGAAACTCATGCGGTAACAATATTGTGCACTATTGTGTTACTGCACGTCTTGTCTCCGCGCATTGTAGAACACTTTTCAAACTATGTGAGGTAGCTAAATGAGACGTGACTGATTCGGCTATTGTGTCACCGTTAGAGGCTTTGTCATGATCCACTACTGAATGCATAGAGGGTGCATCATTAGATGTTAGTGAATTTCGTTCTTTACTCTCAGGTAATGGTGGAGGTATGTGAGACTGAATGACTGAGTTTATTTGGGAGCATACAGGACATGGGTATTCCATGCTAGATACTGGGAACCCTTTAATGTCTATACTACTACAAGCAGGTAATGGGGCAATAGATTGTTGAGCCATGGTAGGTAAGCCAATAAGAGTATCTGCTGGATATATGAGATCATATGTTACATGAAATTCTGCAATAAAAGGTTTTAAGGCTTCATCAAGTTGTACCTCTAAAGTGACTCTTCCCTTGACATTAAACTCTGAGCCATCCACGTTGCACAGGTGAATGTCAGGTGGTTCTAGAATCCCGACCTTTTTACTTGTTCCCCTGATGCAGTTTAGAGGGGTATCAGAGATCAAATTTACCACTGATCCTGTGTCCATGAAAAACAATGTTTTACCCCATTGCTCCATCCTAGAATAACTAAGACTAAAGAAGTTATAGGCCGTACATTGTGAATGGGGAGTTGATTTTCTGTTGTTTCGTTACATTCTTCTGGTACGGGCGTATCTTTTGTTGTTATGTTACATTCTTCCAATACAGGCGCTCCTCTTCCCCCAACTGCCAGCTCTTAAGGTAATGACACTCCTTAGTAGAGTGAGTCATACTGTTCTTGTGATATATGCATGTAGGACGATGCGATTACGAAGGTGTGCACTGTCACCCTCGTGAGTGATGTCATCCTTGTTTGCATTAACAACTGGATTCTCGATGACCGGCGTAACCAGAGTACCAGCACACAATCGAGGATTGTTTGCCCCGTCGCACACTGAACTGGTCACAACTGCTGGCTGGTGATCGGTACTGTGAATGGGAACGATTAGTGTTAGGTTTCCCCCTAGTAGTCGGTCACAAACATGAGCAATCCTATGAAGCGGCGGAAGTGTGGAATACTTTGGCAGTTCCATCCGTGGAGTGAGAGGCTGAGGTGCGAGTACTGGCCTGACAAGTGAGGCAATTAGAGCAGATGGGGGACGTGGAAGGTGTGTGCAGGATATTCACAGAAGAAATATGTGCAGCATGTGATGTGGTGTGTGGGATGAAGAGAAGAGGGAGGGGGGTGCAAGGAACAGCATGGTGGAATGACGAGGTGACACAGTCTGTGGCACAAAAGAAGAAAGCATACAAAGAATGGATGAGAAATAGGGGCGTGGAAGAAGTTGAGAGGTGGAAGAGAGTTATATGTAGAAAGAAAGAGAGAGGTTAAATGATTAGTAAGAGAGAGTAAAAAGAGAGTGGATGAGGAATTTGGAAGGAATATGAGTGTAAAGTGGAGGGACTGTAAGAAAATGTTCTGGAAAGAGGTGAAGAGAGTAAGACAGGGTGGAAGTGAAGTTAACAGGCGAGTGAAAGATAAAAATGGTAGATTACTAGCGAAGAAGGGAGAAAAAGTGAGCAGATGGAGAGAACACTTTAAGGAATTGTTGAACATAGAGAATGGAAGTAATGCGAGTATAAGTGGCTGGGGAATGGCTGGGAGAAGGAGGGAGGTGAGAAGACAGGAAGAAATCAGTAGGAAAGAAGTTGTGGAAGCAATGAAGAAGGTTAATTTGGGGAAAGTCCCAGGAATTGATGAAGTGTGTGGTGAATGCTGAAGCATGGTGGAGAGACAGTGGAAGAATGGATGTGGAAGATGTGCAGATTGGCCTGGGAGGAAGGTAGAGTCCCGGAGGATTGGAAGTCAGGTATAATTATTCTCTTGTACAAAGGAAAAGGGGAAAAAGAAGTGTGTGGTAATCATAGAGGCATTTGTCTTCTTAGTATAATAGGAAAAGTGTATGGTAGGATACTTATTGACAGAGTTAGAGAAAGAACAGAGAAATTAGTTGGAGAAGAACAGGGAGGCTTTGAGAAGGGAAGAGGTTGTGTAGATCAGATATTCTTTCTTAAATCTTTAGTGGAAAAGGTTCTAGAGAAGGGAAAGAAGTTGTATGCGGCTTTCAAGGATTTGGAGGAAGCATATGACAGGGTGGATAGACAAGGATTGTGGAAAGTGTTAAGAATATATGGAGTAGATGGGAAGTTGTTGAATGCTGTGAAGAGTACGTACGATGGTGCGAAGGCTGCAGTGTGTGTGGATGATGAACTGAGTGAATTTTTCCCTTTGAAAGTTGGGTTGAAACAGGGATGTGTCATGTCTCCATGGTTGTTGAATCTGTACATGGATGGGGTAATAAAAGAGGTACAAGGTAGGTTTGTGGATGTTGGAGTGGCCCTGGTGAGAGAGTATAGTGTTTGGAAACTCCCTGTACTGTTGTTTCCAGATGATACTGTGTTGTTGAGTGAAGACGAAAGGGAACTGCAAGGCTTGGTGGATGAGTTTGGGAGAGTGTGTAAGAAACGGAATCTAAAGGTGAATGTAGGGAAGAGTAAAGTGATGGTCTTTGAGAGAGGTGAAATCAATAAATGTACAGCGAGGTTGGATGGTGAGGAATTGGAAAATGTGAGTACATTTAATTGAGTAGTGTGATGAGTAAGAATGGAGGTTTGGAGGGTGAAGTGCTTGAAAGGGTACAGCAGGGATGAAAGGATTCTGGTTCGTTGAAAGCAGTGATAAGAAACAGGGAAGTGAGCACGGAAGTGAAAAAGTTACTACATGACAGTATTGTGATACCAACTCTAACGTATGGAAGTGAAGGAGGAATACACTGAGATGGTTTGGCCATGTGGAGAGGATGGAGGGTGGAAGACTCACGAAGAGAGTGTATGTGAGTGAGGTGGAGGGGGGGAGAGGAAGGGGGAGGCCGAGGATGAGATGGAGGGAAGGGGTGGAGAGGTATATGAGGGAGGGGGGTGTGAGTTGGGAGGAGGGCAGTGAAATGGCAGGGGACAGGGCGACGTGGAGGGGATTTGTTTGTGGCTACCCCGAACGGGATTGAGGCGTCTGGCAATAGATAGATAAATAGATAGCTGATACATGCACTTTTGGTCACATCCACAGGTTTAAGACATTATGAATGTATGGTTATATAGTATGGCTACGGTTATATAGTATGGTTACAATAGCACAGTTGTCACAACAACATAGTATGATTACACAAGACTGATAGTGGAATACATTGTTGGCTTCTACTACTCCCCCCCCCCCCTGGTTCAGCATCAAAGTAAAACACACTTGGGTGGAAGGCCCATGCCACATCTTGTTTCAGCTGCGGCTAGTCAGGCTGCTAAACAGGGCTGTAGTGGATGCTGTTTTGCCGAAAATCCAGCTCTCAGCATGGTATGCATTCAATGAGATGATAATCCAGACATTTTTGTGCCCAAATGACAGTGAGGAAAGGAAAGCTGGTGTCCAAAAGATTGCTGACTTGAGAGGTTGAGATGATGACACACTGGGAGATCTTTCTGCACATCCCAGGGTAACACCCTCCATCAGTCCCAGTGCTTCTTGCCTGTTGGAGCCGATAGACTGGTCTGACGGGGTATATGAACTTCCTTTGTCATGTAAGTTGACTACAGTAGAAGTAATGAAGTTCACTGATGAGCTCAAGCAAGATCCACAGTGGCCCTGTCATGCTTATTCTATAGAGAAGTGTGTGGAACAAGTCACAGAGGCAGCAGGCATGGTGTATACACATGAGAAACATGAGGGGTATATCAGAGGCCAAGAAGCAAGTCAGCGGCTGATGTTCAAGAACGAATAAAAGCAAGATTTGATGAAACTTGTTGTTTAACCCTCCGAATGCCAGCTATTTTTAGCCCTATGGGTCACCCCAGTGCTGGCCATTTTTCGACTTTTTTTTTTTTTTTTTTTTTACTATAATGATAAATTATGATGTGGAAACAATGAATTTCACCGTTAAAATGCTACCGAGGCTCGGAAATGAGTTTTATTGAGTCCTGCATACTCGTATACAGGTATGGCCGCTCTCTCATGCTCACCACGTAGGTGAGAGACAGCCGTTTTCTATGTAAGTATCCTCAGGTATTTATGCTGAGAAGGTAGAGCAATGTTCAGTACACTTTTCTGATGGCATATTACTTCAACATCGATCACTATTTGCGTGTTTTTCTCACTGTGAATGCATTATCTTACACTAACTTGAAGACAGGTACAACCTTGCTTCATTATGTACAATCCTGGCACTTACAAGAAGGTATTTACAACTTGACTTCACTATATAGTCCTTACACTTACAAGAAAATATTTACAACTTACACTTACATGAAAATATTTACAAAATGCCTTCGCTATGTACAGCACTAGGTGAGGCACACAGGCAGAATGAGGCAAAGTGAGCATGAGGGGGGGGGGAGAGAGTGAGTGTAAGGCCTTGACAGCCTGGGGTATGGTAGAGGAACAGTTACCATATATGAATGCCAAGTTTTACCCATGAATCTTGAAAAATGGGGTCACAGTGAATGTTTTTATTTTAGACCGTTTTAAAACGGCACTGGCACTGGCCGCGAAATTATGTCAGACTGTTTCAAAATGGCTCTGGCACGCAGCGTGTTAAATACTTTTTTTAACTGATGTTATTATTTTCTATTGTTGTTTTATGATGAGAAGGATATGTTTTATACTTACTAAGACATGTTATATGCAGAAAAATTGAATTTTAAAACAGCACCTGACATCTTCAGAAGCCAAAATTAATACTTGTTTTCTGATAGCAATTAATGTGCTTTTTAATCAAACGTAGATTTACCAAGTTAAATGTTCTGCAGTCACGTAATAATAGCAGATTTGAATTACTCACATTCAAAAAATTTCTTAACCCCTCACTGGAAAAATTATCGAAAATTAATTTTCACCTCCCCAAATGGCAAACTCTATTTATACACGTCGTTATTACTGAATATATACTAGGACGCTGCTTTTCAGGACAGGTGTGAATGCACTAGCTGGGACGTCTTCATTACATGTCAGCGGCCTTACATTCAAATTAGAGGAAATATATGTTACCCAAGTGATAAAATTTAAATGATTGTAAGTGGTCCAGTGCTCTGTCCTTCAACTGATCAGGCAGGAAGTCGTTTGAATCCCTATTGTCTTTCAGTATAAGTATTATGGTCTGTGGAGATCTGTATTCTGGAATGACTTTCTCGCTCCTTCACCTCCACCCACCTCTCTCAGTCTCTGTCTGTCTGTCTGTCTGTCTCTAATATATATATATATATATATATATATATATATATATATATATATATATATATATATATATATAGTATATATTATTCATTCATTCATCATCCAATCCTACGTTGCCCCATTAGGAACGTAGGAGCCCGAGCTAGGCAAGTTGGTCCTGACATTTAAGATGAAAGTGACCAGCCTCACTCATGCCTGAGTGGCATTACGTAAGCAATAAGCCCTAACCACCCCATGAATATAAACCTTTACCAGCTCAATCTGATTGGAGCTCCGTAATTACTCACTAAACCACCAGGCGCCAAAATTTGGTTATATGGTTTCCTGGTGTACAGGAAACCATTTGGCTTGTCACTCAGTGTAGAGTCACTCACAGGCAGAAGGAAGAGGAAAGAATGAAGGAAAGAAAGACAGAAGAGGGAGTGTAAAATCACCTGTAGGTAGAAGGATGAGGAAAGAATGAAGGAAAGAAAGACAGAGATGGAAAGAAAGAAGGATGGAGAAGAGGAAAGAGCAGACACCCGAGTGCAGCACTACATCGAGTGAGTGGATGGTGAGCGCCCCTACCTATATATATATATATGGTGAGCACCCCTACCTATATATATATATATATATATGGTGAGCGCCCCTACCTATATATATATATATATATATATATATATATATATATATATGGAGCCTCTGTGGTACAGTGGTAGAGTGTGCGTTTCGATATATATGGAGCCTCTGTGGTACAGTGGTAGAGTGTGCGTTTCATACATGGGTGGGCCAGGGTTTGCGCCCCGCCAGGGTAATAAACTTTGGGAGTGTTCACCCGGCCCCGTACTGCATTGGCGGACACAAGGGGTGCTGTGGTTGAACCAGTGTCGCTTACTATAAAGTATGTTTGCACCCAGTCAGCTTAGACGGGCCAATTACATTTGGTTCACAGACTACACACACATCCAAAGCCACTCCAACACTACAGTTACACTTACAAGCACTTCTCACCCTACATACAGCCTAAGCCACTTGGTAGAGATACATTGGCTGTATCGTCCCGACTTCGGTCGGGATAGGCCGGTCCTGCAGTGGATACTCAAACGGCTGATGATATATATATATATATATATATATATATATATATATATATATATATATATATATATATATATATATATATATACACACACACACACACACCTAGGCTGCTTCCCCCAGAGAAAGGGAGATAGCCGGGACAGGATGACACACTCCCAATTTACTCATCCACACTCACACGTTTATTCGTATCTTAGGCCCAAAGAGAGAAGGGACAGATCCTCACCGCACCACACCGCACGAGGGTCAACTGCACAGTGCAATGGGCGACATCCGCGGCAGGGCCGGACAGCAGAGCTGGTTGACCCCTGCCACATCATAATGGACCCATCCCCTTACCTACATCTGACTCAATCAGCTGATCAGACCAAATGCGGAAGAATATCCCCTCAGGGCCTCGTCACCGTTTATTCATTCACAATTTCTCTCCAATCATTCCTATCATGCCCAGCCACTGTTCTTTGTTCAATAGACATCCCTCTCGCATCTAATGCTCTTTTCACACTGTGCATCCATCCATTTCATGGTCTTCCTCTCAGCCTTACACCTCTCACATTCAATCCAATTATCTTTTTCACCAATCGCTCTTCATTCATTCTTTCCATATGCCCAAACCATCGCAACACTCTCCTGAACTCGATCAGCCATCTCCCGCACAACTCTAGTTATCCTTCGCACTTCATTTCTTACTCGATCCATAAGTATCACTCCACACATACTCCTCAAAAAGCTTTTCCTCTCTGCCACACCCATACATACATACATATATATATATATATATATATATATATATATATATATATCCCTGTCATCATTTGGAGAAATTGACTATTATATTTCAGCTTTAACCAGATTATAATATTCAGTTTTCAAACTGAATTATAAGAGCATGTATCGTGGGTGCTAATGAAAGTTAAACTTTATCGCTCTAGTTTGAAAAATACCTGGTAGGGTATGCAACATAGCTGTATAATATGCATTTGCCTCTCGACATAGGTTAGGTAACCTGATCACGACTGGATCACTATAACTATCAACAGTGTGGTTTGATACTATGTGAATATCACATTCAGAAAGCGTTACTCAATTCGTAAGGGTGTTTTTATTGCGTGTTAGTTGGGCCATATAGGACAGTAGTTCCCTGCAACAGTCGGGATCAAACCTTTGATCCCAACTCACCACTTTAACCACACCAGCACTATTTACTTAATGTAATTGTTCTTAATCCCAACTTCATACCACTAACAACTGAGTTTGCTTGTTTGGGTTTAGTACGTTACATCTACGAGGGGTGATTAGAAAGAAATGACAGTGAGTCCATAAACTTTTATTAGCATGAAGAACTATCAAACTATGACTCACATTCCTTCAAAGTACTCCCCTCCAACCTCTATGCAGCGTTCCATTCTCTTTCTCCACTTCATGAAGCAAGCGTGGTACTCTGAAGACGGTATACTTCGGAGTTCTGAATTGACGGTCCGTGCCAAGTCTTGGATGCGATGAAATTGCTTCCCAGCGATGGCAGATTTAATTTTTGGAAACAACCAAAAGTTGCAGGGAGCCAGGTCAGGGGAGTAGGGTGGGTGGGGGAGCAGAGTTATACCTTGTTGTTCCAGGTACTGCATAGTGAGGCGAGCTTTGTGGGGTGCAGCATTGTCGTGGTGCAGCAAAAGGCGAGACCGACGGCGGGTTGGTGCGGTGTTGGCCTTGTGTTCCAAGACTTGTGGAAGGACCTGGTCTGTGTAGTATTGGGCTGTGATAGTGGACTTTTCAGGCATCACATCCACGCATATTGGTCCTTGAGAATTGAAAAAGATGGTGAAAAGGCGCTTCCGGCTGCGAAATCCTTCCTTCAAAATCTGAGGTCGAGGGTCTTCATCGCCCAACCACACCAAGTTTGACTGGTTGTCACGGGTTGTGAAGAATGAAATCCAACACTCATCTCCAGTAGCAACATCTGAGAACCGTTTTGGACCATTTGGTGCAAATTCAGCAAGCCAGACACAACAAATCCTCACCCGTTCAGCCTTTTGCTCATCAGTCAACAAATGGGGTATCCATCGACAACACTTCTTCCTCAGGTGTAATTGTTCATGCACGATGTCATATGCACTCCCATAACTGATATCAAGCTCCAAGGCTAAGAACCTAAGAGTTACAGTTGGATCCTCGTCAATGATGGACCGTGCACGGACAGTTGTTGCTTCGGTCACGGATGTCCGGGGGCGTCCAGAGCATTGTTCATCTTTCAGTTCAGTTTTTCCTGCTGTGAAAGCACGAATCCAGCGGGAAACAGTTTCCAGGGAAGGAGTAGTGTCTGGATAAACTTGTAATAATTCCCCTCGAATCTCTGTTGCTTTTTTTCCCAGTTTCCACCTCGTAAAAATGTAGAACCTGCAGCCTTCTTTCGAGTTATCCATGTTTCTGGCCAGAGAGGAAAAACAAGAGTGAAGCATTCACTCACAACAATAAAACACGAAAAGTCAGGCATACGGCGACAAGTTCAAACTCGTAAGGACAGGCAACTCTGCACTCTCCTTGCTCCCCTACCTCCCATCATTCAAGGTTTTCATGTTATAGCACGAACTGTCATTACTTTCTGATCACCCTTCGTAGAGAAAATGGATTAGATTAATGCCCATCTGACAGGCATTCAATCAAACTTCCGGTCGTCTAGCTGCAGGATGAAAGGTCCAGCCAATACACCACCGACTCCCCAAACATTGTACACAGCTCTGGTTCTTCCACGATGGGATCTGAATATACACACCAGTAGAACACCATCTTAATTCTCTCCCTATCACCACCATGTCTACTAATGCCTTTTTTTTTTTTATGGAGTTAAATAATGTTTTCCTAGTTTTCGTCAAGACGTCGTCCACCAGTTTTATGAATGAAGAGATGGTACAATCCTTTTTTTCGTCAAGATACCATACAGTGTGAAATTTCCGTCAAGCCATTAGCATTACAGTCAGCAGACGTAATACAATTTTGCTATACTCAGAAGAAACTTTATTCAATAATAATATATATTACTCTGATTTTTAACGATCGATTGTATTCAGTTCATTGATAATCAGCGATGCGAAATGGTTAACAGGTGGTTCCGCATATTCGTGAATAAATAAATAGCATAATATGTTCTTGAATCAAGATATTGATCGCCGTTTTAGTGACAAAAGAGATGGTACTATGTTTTTGTGAATAAAAAGATGGCACAAAAAATTCCTGAATGAAGACAAACTGACCACTTACTAGTTTTGGGCAACAGTGAACTTCAAAATATCTGCATCGATAACTTTCATAGTATAAACATAAATTTCTTTTAAAAGAGAAATAATATGGCATGATAACAGCTTTCCATAATATCAAGCACTTGCTGAATAATGTTACGATTCTAAAATGCTTTCAGGGAAAGTATGTCATCGAAGCCCATGCGTCTTTGCGCAAAATCATAACATTGTTTATTAAGTAATTAATATTTTATCAAAGATATTACGCAATATATATCTACAGTTTATGTTTTACTACGAAACTTATATTTGTATTTTCAACTTCCCTGTAGCCCAAAACTCTCAAGTGACCATTTATTTCCGTGAATGATGAGATTATATGTTCCCAGAATGAGGATATGGTACGATACTTTCGTTAAGAAGATAGTGGAATATTTTCAACGCCATAGATGATGCAGCCGTGGCCGCTCCGACCCAGAAGGCAAGTAAAAATGCACCCCATCTTTATCTCGTTGAAAGACCGACTGAGGTCAGACGTTGCAGCTTCTTACGTTTTCTGCTCTTCTTGCTAAGTATGTTGGATTCTCGCTTTCCAGTCGAGTCTGTATATCTATCTGTATATCTATCTGTCTGTCTATCTATCTATATCTATATCTATCTATCTACCTGTCTGTCTGTCTGTCTGTCTCTCCATCTATCTACCTGTCTGTCTGTCTGTCTGTCTCTCCATCTATCTATCTATCTGTCTGTTTATCTGTCTATCTATTTATTTATTTATGCAAAAAGAGGAAAAACATGTCGTATTAAGAGTCACATTTCAACTATTTTAATCTTTTGAAAGGAAAGGAAATGCGCAAAAAAAGCCACGTCTCAGCAAGTCAGCAGAATATGCCAACAGAAAAATTTCAACCTTTGTCCCATAATTAATTTTCCGCTTGCATTATTACCAAAACCAAAGTCTAAAAATGACTTGCTCTTGCTTTAGCTGCGTTGGTGTAGGCAAGAGTGTGTCTTACTTTTAGCTGGGGTGGAAAAGAGTGCAAATAATAGTAATGTGAGATGATGAAGTAGTGAGAGAAAATTATTGCAAAAATGGGCTGTTCTTACGTTTATTTGTGGTGTGGCTGCGAAGAGAAGTTATTGTGCCTCTGAACGACAAAAAACCATTCCTAAGCTGAATAACATTGTCTGGGGAAAGTTATCAGAAAAGAGTTAAGATTTTGTTGTTGTCGTGGAGTTAACGTTGGCATTTTTAACTTTCGTTTAACATCTGGAAGTTTAAGGCTAACAGGAGATCTGACTCGAGGAGCTGGTGGGGAGATAAGGTACGAGAGAATGAAATGAATGTGGTTTATGTAAGGGGGTTGTTACCGACTAGAAAAAAAAAAAAATCACGCATGGAGATCCATTTGTCGAGACCATCCCTCACAAGATGCACTGTCAGGCGACACGACAAGGAAAAAGGAAAGAAGTATGGTCCAGAGACCTGTTTTGGGGGAAATTTAAATGGGTGAGGGAGTGAAGAAATTTCAAAAATAACTTGGTCATACTTTCTGATGCGACATAGATGGATATAAATGCCATATTAATGGGTATTTACATAGTGTGTGTGTGTGTCTGTGTGTAATTCACCGGGTCGGTCAGGATCACTTGATGGTTGTGATCGTCAGCTTTTACCCTCCCGGAAGGGAGCTGAGAGCTCATATAGTCCGATCTAAGGGCAAGGCTGTGACCTTCACACACGCACACACCCGTCCCCTTGCTCAAGGGGGACAGTAACCACCCACTTCGTCAGTGAAACTTTTTCGCAACCTGAGCGAGGCGCGAACTCCCGCCAACCAGTTGGCAAGCGAGAGCGTTACCACTGCACCAGCGAGCGGTGTGTGTGTGTGTGTGTGTGTGTGTGTGTGTGTGTGTGTGTGTGTGTGTGTGTGTGTGTGCACATGGCATATCTGGTTTGAGTTGATATATACAAAAACTGCGTCCTTACTCTTAGGTGTGATAGAAAAATAATAAATATATAGTATGAAGGTACAGTTCACTTTTGAGCGGTGAATGGTTGTATACATTCACAGCCTCCCCGGCTAGGGTTAAAAACTGGTTGTTCTTAATTTTCGTAGTGGTGGAAAAGACAGTGTGTAGTATTTGGAGGTCCATTTTCGAGAGATGCATGGATGAGAAAAACAGGCAATCCTCGGAAAAAATTGATATTATTGCTGTTAATAGTAAACAGGGGGGGGGGGGAGGTGGTGGCTGAATCGGTAGAGAGGCAACCTGCAGTCCTAATGAACCCAGGTTCAAATCCCGGCTCGGGCAGGGAACAGTTTAAGGATCTAAATTTCATTAAAAAAAAAACACACACACAAAAAAAAAAAACAGACTCCACTGATCTACCAGAAGGCCCCATGATATGTAAAAGTACCCCAGCTTATACCAATACACCAGTCCTTTATGAGACAGCCCTAGCATGTATTCAATATGGACGGTGCTGTTTGCGCCGAAGTGGCGACATGTAGAGATATATGAGGACTACTGGGCCTTTGGGATAGGCCCGAAAGATTTTGCCCAGAGTCGGATTCGTAAATCTGTTTCGATATTACTGGTTAATTAAGCACGATCCATTTAATCATCATCATCATCATCTTCTGGACCTTCTTTCCTACCCTAGGGTAGGGTGAGGAGTAGCAACGTCCAGACATCCCAAGTTTGCCCACTCCAATGGGCCACACTTCCATTCACTCATCATTGAAGCCCCCGGAATCCTGTCTCTATCTGATACACCAAGAACTTTCAGCACACTCTGTAGCTTCTCATAAACGTATCTGATAGAGTCAATCCGAACGCTGTCAAGTTAAAAACGGCTGCCAAATCCCTGATCATGCGCTTCTTCTCACAACATTCATCCAGCCAGCCCAATCTTTTGTCAGTCCCATAGCCTCACCGACTTCCATACCTGTCTTCCTCACACATTCATCCACACATTCCTAACTCGCATCCTCCCTCCTTCAAATTTGCTCAGATACACCTTTTTCATTACTCTATTTTTATCCATCCTCTCCACATTACCATACCATCTCAGTACAATCTCTTCGATTCTGGTGTCCACAGACTTCCTCATTCTGCATCTTTCATGAATCACATGATTCCGTATCCTATCCACTCTCTGTACTGCACATACATTCCTCAGCAGTCCCATCTCCACTGCTCTCACTCTCGACTTCTCATTTTCCTACCACACCATAGTCTCACATCCATATATTAAAGTTGGTACTAACACTCCTTCATGTAAGCCTCGTGCAGCTGCAACACTCAAGCCTCTGTTTCTTATCGAGCCCTCCATAACACCAGCTACCTTCCTTCCTTGTGCCACTCTACTTTCCACTTCTTTTGCACAATATCCTCTCTTTTCTATCACTGTACCCAGGTATTTGAACTCTCTCACCAATTCCAGTCTCTCCTCATTCACTGTTACATCACACTGGGAGTCACCTTCTCTCTCGATTACCATCACTTTACTCTTCTCTACCTTTACTCTCAAGCCACGAAGGTCACAGAGATCAGCAAAACTCTCTACTAATCTACCGACTCCTTTCCTTCTTTACCCCTGCACAATTGTTGACTCTATACAGGGGTTTTATCCTCCCCTGTGTGGAGTACAACTCTCATGTGTGGAGAGCTCCCCACATACAGCTCTTCTCAATTGGGTGGAGTCAAAGGCTTTTCGTCTTATTAACTCTCCTCCTCTTACTGACTCCCTTCAACCTCTTTCTCTTCGCCGGACTGTTGCATCTTTATCACTTTTCTATCTCTACTTCAATGGTCACTGCTCCTCTGAACTGTCTGCATGCATTCCTCCACCTCATCGACGGGCTTGTAGTACCTGTCTAGCAGCAAACTCTCATCTCTTTTCTGTCCAACTCTCTACTGCAAGAGTTAACCGTTACTCTCAGTCCTTCATTTATGCAACAGGTCAACTCTGGAACTGTCTCCCTCTGTCTGTATTTCCTGCTTCCTATGATCTCCAGTCTTTCAAACGCAGTGTGTCCAGGCATCTCGAAATGATCGGATCTTGAACTTGGCTCTTTCTTGTATTTTCTTTTTCTCTTGGAAGGAACAATATTGCGGGCTCACGGCCTTTTCTTCCTTCTTCCTCACATAAAAAAAAAAAACTCTTGTCCAGTATTGCAAGTGGCACTGGATCATCAGCATACAACAAATTTGAGATATTCCATCCATCACCATTCATTACCAACGGCATCCCTCTCTCCATTACTCGTGTTTTTACTTCTCTCATCACCCCATCCATATACACATTGAAGAACCATGAGGACATCACACAACCTTATCGCACGCGCACATTGATCGTGAACCATTCACTTGGGTGTCCATTTACCCTTTCACATGCCACATTACCATCATAAAAACTCTTGATGGCACCTAGCAGCTTACCAACTGCACCAGCCATCCACAATCCTTCTCTGTTTACTCTGTCGTATGCTTTTTCCAGATCCATAAATGTCATAAACACCTTATAGTCCTTCTCATAAGCCTTCTCCACTATCAGTCTCAATGCAAATATATGGTCCACACATCTTCTGCCACTCCTAAAGCCACCCAGTTCATCACTCACTAGGACTTCCGAAATCTCTTTCACTTTCTAATAATTCTTCTACATACCTTCCCTGCAATACTCACTAAACATATGTCACGATAATTCTTGCATTCACTTTGCTCACTTTTATTTTTGCACAGGGGTACAATCACAGTTTTTTTCCACATTGCTGGCAATTTCACTCATCCCTGCCTTCTTAGGGTACGCCCACACCAAGGTTACGTAACCTACGTAACAGTACAAGGTTACGAGAAGTTACTGCATGTTACAGAACAGGATCATTATCGCACACCCGGTGGTAGCTGTGGCCTGGTTACAGAACTCCATAAATGTCCCAGAACTGTTTTGAAACATACCATAACACGTTACTGTACCCTTGTTCCATAACACAAAGTTACGGATTACTCGGCAGTGTGGATATACCTTTACACATCTCCAACAAACACTTCATTCCATTCTCTCCTCTACACTCACTCATCTCTGCATACATCTCATCAACCCCAGCTGCTTTCCCGTTTCTCAGCTGCTCCACGGCGTTCTTCACTTGCGCGAGTGTCACGCTTCCTGGCACTGCACACCCATAACCAATCATGTTCACAGCTGCATATAATTTATCTGTGTTCTATGTCCTTCAAGTACGCATCTGATCAACTCTGAAACTATATTTGTCATCTCATACCTCCAGTCTTTTAAATGCAATGTGTCCAGCAATGCAAAGTGGGTAGATCTTGAATCTGGATCCATTTCTTTC